>NC_141142.1:45628304-45928304 GCF_053477565.2 Lygodium microphyllum | reverse complement strand
AGGGGAAGAAGCAAGGTTCGAGCAAGCAAGCCACGGGTAAGAAGCTCTCCCATCCTTCCACTCTCTCTCTTGGATAGTGCCTGTGGAGGCACCGGAAGCAGGGCAGAGCAAAAATCTTAGATTGCAGTGAGATTTGGTGTGCGCAAAGAGCACTGTATATTCTGTAGATAGGCCCTTTAGGGCTTTCCCGCAGTTATTTTGGGCATTTGAGGCCGTTTCAGGGCCCGTTTTAGAGCCGCAAGTTGCGGACAACAGTTTCAGGGTACGCTGTGACTTCAGCTGTATCGACCGACAGTGGATGTGCAGGTTACAGATTTTAGATCTGTAAGATTAAAGGTGTTTACCAGTGAGTAAACACGAGGTTTATCTGCAAACAGGTTGCAGATTGCATGTATTGTTGAGCAGACAGTGAAATAGGCTGTCTAGTGTATTGCTGTGCACTACAGGTCGAGGATTGCAGAAGTTTTGCTTGCTGTTTGGTATTATTCTTGTGATAATGGCAGAGAACAGCGGAAGCCCCATCATTGAGAAGCTTGACAAGAACAACTACCCTTCATGGAAGTTTCATGTCACGAACTTCCTTATTGGAAAAGGCCTCTACGAGTTCGTTTCAGGTGAAGAAAAGGAGCCGGAGATGAGTGATCCTCCAACTGCAGAAGAGACAAAGGCACGGAAAGAATGGAATGCAAAGGATAAAAAGGTCATGTATTGGTTGTCTGCAGTAATTGACAATAATATGCTGGGACACATTAGAAATGCAGAGAATTCATATGCAGCTTGGACCATACTTGAAAGTATGTTTTCTGTAAATACAAAGGCACGAAAGATTCAACTCAAGCAAGAGTTGAATACATTAAAGAAAGGGAAGATGTCTATCAATGAGTATGCACTGAAGGTAAGAAGCATTGCAGATGCATTGGCAGCGATTGATGCAATGCCCGATGATGATGATTTGGTGTCGTCTTTAACAATGAAAAGGCTTGGAAGTCTTTTGTAACTTCTGTATATGTTAGAAAGCCATTTCCAGATTTCGATGAGTTGGTCTCTCTAATGATCACTGAAGAAATCAACATGCAGAGTGAGACATCTGAAAGAAGTGGTGAACAGGTCCAGGCTTTCTACTCCAGTTCAGGAAGGGGACGTGGCAAGTTCTCTTCAAGAGGCCGTGGTACAGGACGTGGTAGTGACAACCAGCAAAACAGATTGAATCAGCAATTTGGTGATATGCAGGTTTCAGGAGGTCGTGGTAACTTTAGAGGCAGGGGGAGCTTTAAAGGAAGAGGTGGATGGCAGAACAGAGGTTTTAACAACTCTGGTATTGTGTGCCACTACTGTGGCAAAACATGTCATATTGCAGCCCAATGTTATGCTAAGAGAGATGATATCCGCAGTGGTAAGTTGCAGTAAGGAAACTATGCATCGTCTTCACGACAGAATGAAGACAAAAATGAACGTTTGTTCATTATGCAGCATATGCTGAATGCTGTTACAGGAAAGGGAACACATGAAGATGTTTGGTATGTTGATTCAGGTGCATCCAATCATATGACCAGCCATGCAGAATGGTTTGGAGAGATGCAGGATTTGCAGAATGCAGGTTATGTGCAGACGGGTGATGACTCATGCCACGCAATTTCACACATTGGAAAAGTTCCCTTGTCCTTGCATGATGGTAAGACAAAGAGTCTTTCAGATGTATTACATGTACCATCTATTACAAATAACTTGGTGTCAGTCGGTCAAATGGTAGAGCAAGGGCTGCAAGTCAGATTTAATGCAAAGGGATGCTTTGTAGAAGACTTCAATGACAAGTGCAGGTTGGTAGCAAAGGGAAGTAGAGTTGGACGTATGTTCACTCTAGATGCTGGAATTCCTACTATGAATGCTGCTATGTATGCCAAAGGAAAAGGTGTTGTTGCAGACATTGAAATTTGGCACAAACGCATTGGACATGCAAATGTACAAAGGCTGAAATTAATGCAGTCCAAAGGGTTGGTTACAGGTTTGCCTACATTTAAAGTTGCAGAATTTCGGAAGGTATATGAAGCATGTCAGTTTGGTAAGCAGGCAAGACAACCCTTTTCACATGACAAAGATGTAAGCAGAAATATCCTTGATGTTGTGCATACAGACATTTGGGGGCCTACACAAAATGTATCTCTTGGAGGCAGTTCATACTTTGTCACATTCATTGATGATTGTTCTAGAAAGCTGTGGGTATATTTTATGAAGGAAAAGAGTGAAGCGTTTGAGCACTTTAGAACTTTCAAGGCTGCAGTTGAAAGAGAAACAGGCTTGAAAGTAAAGTGCCTGAGGTCAGATGGAGGGGGAGAGTACCTCTCAAATGAGTTCAGTGATTTTCTGAAGTCTCATGGGATAAAGAGACATTTCACATGCAGGTATACCCCACAGCAAAATGGGTTTGCAGAAAGGAAAAACAGGCATATTACAGAAGTTGCACGCGCCTTGATGGCTGAAAAGAATATGCCTAAGCATTTTTGGTCTGAGGCTGTTCATATTGCTGTTTATATTATGAACAGAACTCCCACAGCTGCAGTTCATGGTATGACCCCCGAAGAATGTTTTACAGGTAAGAAGCCTGATGTTTCACACTTGAAAGTATTTGGCTGCATTGCGTATGTTCATGTGCCAGATGAGTTGCAGAAGAAACTGGATCCAAAGGCTGAAAAGTGTGTCTTTACTGGATACTCTTTAGAGCAGAAAGGGTATCGCTGTTACAACCCTGTCACATGTAAGTTCAGAGTGAGCAGGGATGTCATCTTTGATGAAATGAGCAGCTGGTATGCATCTAGTGGTGACGCATTGGATGTTGATGATGATCATGACACTCATGTGCAGGCTGAAAAGCAAGAATCACAGACTCTTAGTGGACTAGAGACATCATCTAGTAGTCCTTGGTCTAGGAGACTAAGGAGTACCTCTACATCTTCAGGTGCATCTAGTAGCACTACAGGTAAAGACAAAGGAAAGAATAAAGTGTCAGAAGGCATTGATGCAGTTCTTGATGGAGACTCCAGTGGCTCAGAGAGCTTAGATGATGAGCTTGGCATTCCTTAAGTGAGAACTCCAGGTGTGCAGAGAGCACGGGCTAATGCAAAGACTCCATTGAGTGATCCAGTGGTACGCAGGTCTAGCAGGGTGAGATACCCTGTTAAAAGATTTGGTTTTGAAGGTTATGCAGCTCACCATTATGCTTATATGGTGAAACTAGTTGAGGATGTTGAGCCTACATGTTTTGAGGAGGCTGTTGGTCATGCTCATTGGGATGCAGCAATGGATGAGGAGATGGCTGCATTAGAGGCTAATAAGACTTGGGATCTAGTATCATTGCCGAAGGGAAAGAAAGCTATTGGATGTAAGTGGGTTTATAAGATTAAGCACAATGCAGATGGTTCTATTAGCAGGTACAAAGCTAGGCTGGTTGCAAAAGGCTATGCCCAGACATATGGCATAGATTATGATGAAACCTTCAGTCCAGTTGCTAGGATGGCAATTGTCAGATGTGTGATTGCTTTGGCAGCAGCCAAAGGTTGGAGGTTGCAGCAAATGGATGTAAAGAATGCCTTCTTGCATGGTGATTTGTAGGAAGAAGTGTATATGGATCAGCCAGCAGGTTATGAAGATTTAGAGCATCCCACGTATGTGTGCAGATTGAAGAAGGCACTCTATGGGCTCAAGCAAGCACCTAGAGCATGGTCTGACAAGATTAGAGAGTATCTTGTCAATATTGGTTTTTATGTTTCTGATGCTGATCACTCACTTTATGTGAGAAAAGGAGATGCAGGTTTGGTCATCATAGTCATCTATGTGGATGACTTGATTATTACAGGTGATAGTGATAGTGGGATTGCTGAAGTCAAGGGTTGTTTGAAGATGAAGTTTGAGATGAAGGATCTAGGTGAGCTAAGGTACTTCCTTGGCATTGAGGTGATCAGATGTGATGATGGTATATGGCTGTCCCAAAGACAGTATGGCTTGGATATGTTGTCCAAGTATGGTATGACAGCATGCAAACCACTTTCAGTCCCGTTGGAGGAGAATGTAAAGCTGAGTGCTGATGTTGGGGATGAGATAGAAGACCCTACTATGTTCAGGAGGATAGTGGGGAGTTTGATTTACATGACTATTACAAGGCCAGACTTGAGCTACGATGTTGGTCTTGTGAGTCAATTTATGCAAGTACCTAGAAAACCACACTTGGATGCAGTGAGACGCATATTGAGATATGTCAAGTCCACATTACATTATGGACTTTTCTATGAGGCAGGTACAGACGTATATGTGTTTGGATACACAGATGCAGATTGGGCTGGTAGTATGTCGGATAGAAGATCTACCAGCGGATACATGTTCTCTCTTGGTAGTGCAGTAGTTGCTTGGAGCAGCAAAAAGCAATCTACAGTTGCTTTGTCGAGTACAGAGGCTGAGTATAGAGGTGTTGCTGTTGCAGCATGTGAGGTAGTATGGCTGCAAAAGTTATTGGCTGATTTGGATGTGCAGGTGGAAGGTCCAGTTGTCATTTATTGTGACAACATGAGCAGTATACAGTTGGCTAGGAACCCTGTGTTCCATGCCAGGACAAAACATATTGAGGTATACTACCACTTTGTGAGAGAGAAGGTACTAGCAGGTGAGATTGACTTGGTGTATGTCAGCACACAGGATCAGATAGCTGACATCTTCACGAAGGCATTGGGTATAGAGAAGCTTCAAAAGTTTCGAAGCTTACTTGGAGTTGCAGAGATGCAGTTGAGCTTGAGGGGGAGTGTTGAGATGACAAGCTCAACACATGTGGACATTGATGATGGACCACCTGGTTAGATGGGTCCACACATCTACACTTAGCACGTCGGTGGTCATTATGACTCTCACATGGCCACTGACTCATTACTTATTATATTCAGGTTGTTACACCTATTACAGCTGGCATAGTTATAGCGCCAGTCGACTAGTGTAGTCGGTTATGCATTGTTTGACTTAGTAGGCCACTTTCCTTTTATCTTGTATCTTATCTATACTTTGTGTACATTGTGAAGTGAGTGAAAGAAGAAGAAGAAATCAACAAGAAAACGTTTTGGCCTCCATCTCTCTTCTTGTCTCTTGAGTGAGCTTCTCCTTGTGCATTCTGTGTGTGTTCGGCGCAGCATCTTGAGCAACCCCCTCCACCACGCGATTCTTGACACTAAACTCAATCGAAAGTCTAGTATTAGGCCAATTTACCCTAGGGTAAAAACCCTAGATTGTTATTGTATGGGCGTCCAATTAACCCTAACATTCCGTGAATGTGGGTAAGATCTTTAGGAATGAAAATATTTAGTCAGTTTGCCGAGTGCGATACTAGGAAGAATTTTAACGCGGCTTAACTCTACCTAGCGCATTGAGGTGATCATCGCTCGAGTTACACCTTTGGAAGGGAATTATGTATTCGATCTAATGGTCTTGCGATTAGGGGTGATCTTTCCTTAGAAGAGATGTAAATACTTTTCCTAATAAATTCAAGATACAACATTCCATGCAAGTATGCCATTCATAAACTTTTCCTTTTATGCAACTAAAATATTTCAATGATCAATTCTTTTCCCTTGCGCTAAAGCTACAATGATGTAACAGAACCAGGCTTTAATTTTTGACAATTTAGGACTAACTCGTATAGAAACCTACGTTGGATTACATCAAGAAATATACTTATAAACCATTTTTCCAATGCATTGAATTCATGATTTAATATGGCATGCATCTTTTCCTAAATACAAACTTCAATAGAAGAAGTCTACGCATGACGAATGTCATAAAACTATTGCTGACTTAATCCGTTCTACGGTACTTAACCCGACTTAAAATGCAAGCATCCTCGCATGCAATAGTCAAGTTCATGGTTTCCTTATCATGCAATGCAATTATTGGGACAACATTCAATGGTGATGGGGATGACGATTATGATGATGGTGATGATGATGGTAAGGGCGGAGGTGGCGAGGCGCAGCATGGCGGCAGCAATGGGTAGTGGCAGTGGTTTTGGCGGCTCCTCAGAGGCAGGACAACAGCTTCCACGCTTCCTCTCTATGCCCCAAGCTTCAAGGGGAGGGGGGTTGATATAGTTGGGGGGGGAGATAGCCACACACGTGGCTAGTGGCATGCTCCCCTCCATGCTCCTCTCTCCTCCTCTTAACTCCACTCCCTCTCACATTCCTCTCCCCTACCATGCATCGGCTGAGGGGGAGGGGCTTATAATTAAAAAAAATTGCACTAAAGTTATTCATTAACCCCTTTTACGGTAAAGGGTGTTCTTGTGGGGCCTTGCGGTCTTCAAGCCGTGGCCTCGTATGCACGTCACGGAGCCGGAATTTATCATTGCACATGGAGGGGACACTTAGCCACCAACATTAATCGACGTGAGAGATTATTTTGCACTGCTTTTGCACGAGATGTGTCAGGTTTTTTAAGGTCGATTAATATTTCATACTACGAAAATATTACAAGTTCTCTTAGCATATAGACCAGGTATCAACCTAAAGAACAATCCTAGAATTGGCAGTGAGAGAAGACTACCTTTCATTTAGTCTATCTCCTTAGAGCAGCCATTAACTTGAATGATCCTTCATTAGATGGCAACCAAATAGCTTGCATTACTTTTTAATAGCCTACAACTCCTTGTCTCCAAAAACCGTTCTATCAAATTCCCCATCAATTAATCCTTCTCTCCCAACTCCAGCCCTCTAAATGGGAACCCCTCCATGGATTACCATGAATTACAACAGCTCCACAAAATCCTAGCATTCCACCAATCAATCAATCTAAGATTCCAATGTAATACATATGTCTTGTTCTTCTCTACAAATCGGACAAAACCAAAAAAATGCAAGCGCATCTTGGACTACCACACTTCCAAACACATTTTCCATATATTTTTGAGAAAATTTATCCTCAAGTCCACTATTATAACATTGTACGTAGCATTTGAAAGTATGCGAGTCACTATGAGGGACTGATAACCTAGTTCTAACCATTTAGACACTTCATAACCTTGTGAAATTCTAGAACTAGCCAAAAAGAAGTGTTGTAAGATGCATCAAAAGTTTGCAAGAGATTTTGATAGTCTTCCCTTGACACCAATAAGTCCTTGGAGGTGTTGATAACATTGTGATCGAGACATAAGAGGCAACAGATGACAATCCAACACTAGAAAAACAATGAGACAAAGGTAAGGACCTTGCAAAAGAGAAGGATGTGTTTTAGCTAGAGCTGAGGGAGTTAAGGGATAAAAGGTTTAAGAGAGCAAGAAAGGCTCCTTGGCCTAAATATCAAAGGCCCTTGGGGAAGGAATGGAATAGATTTTTGCAATCATGTGAAGCATGAAGGAGGCCAGGGTGGCTCCTAAAAGAGAGGCGAAGGAGTTCCACGAGCAACATAAAGATTGATAGCTTCAAATGCGATTGGACAAGGAGACAACACGGATGAAAATGTATATGAATATGTAGCTCCACCTTGCAAAGTTTCTTGCTTGACAAAAGGTAACACCCAAATATAACATCTTTTTGATAGTTTCCACCATGAGAGAGAGAGAGAGAGAGAGAGAGAGAGAGAGAGAAGGGCATGGAGTTAAATATACATTTGCTGTATTGCATGTAGGATGGATGAGGTTGGGAGGTTATCACTATTAAGTAGCATGTTGTATGCTTGGAATCAATGCGGTTCTAGTATAAGAGTAGTTGACACTGTAGTGAAGTCATCGTGGATGAATACATCATAATGATGATGTGTTTCATTTATCATTGGGCCTCCTTGTTTTTCTTGGTAGAAGAAAGGGTGATAAAATATTCCCCATGCATATGGTGGTACTTTCCAAGGTAGATCTCATTTTGGAATGGCATCCACTCCCACATATGGTCAAATGCAAGGTTAAAGAATCAACATCAGTATGTGGCATATTATTGTATATCATATGAAGCATTTCACGAGTTGAAATATAGGATTGAGATCCATGTTCCAATGAGAGAGCTCATGTTAGGAAATCCATGCATCTGAATCTGGCATTAGCATGTGTCCTGTGGCATCTAGGCACTGGCTCATCTACTAGGACTATGGCTAAGCTTTTTGGTATAGATGACACAATAATTAGGAAATATGTAGAGCTAATTGTGAATTTATTATGCAAACTATGTATGTTTGTTAGGAATTTAATGAGTGTTTTGATCGAAGAATGTCTACAAACCATCATGGTGAACTTTAAGCACTTACCCTATCTCCCCAATATGTGCAAAGCCATTGATGGCACACTTATAAGGTAACAAGAAAAACCAAAATATAGGCATTTTCGAACATAATATGTTTGTAGACATGGTTTCCACTCCTTGCTCTTATAGGGAGTGGTTTTCTCAAGTCATTCTAGAACATAGATTGTGTGGTTGTTGGTGGGATACATGACTCCATGAACTTCAAGGTTTTGAAAGTATTTTATCAAATGAAGTCTTATGAGGTGCTAAGGAAACCAATTATATAAGTGTGGGCACAAAAACTTGAAAATAGACAAGACGGGAGAGAGGTAAAGCACTCATGGGCACACATACAAAAGCAATGGAGACTTGAGAACACAGAGAGATGAGGTTAAATTCTTCTTATGCTTATTTCTTCTTCTTCCACATAAAATAACTAATTTTGTAACATGATAAAAAGGCTAATATGAAAGTACCACAACACATATATACATTGTCACCAAGTGTAAACATGTTTAAAAACTAAGAAGTGGCACAATGAATGTGTCATAACCAAGGATGGACTACATAGATGCAGTCGAATTGTAGAATCATTGGTGTATCATCATGTTGGTCACCCAACATGTAAGTGAATAATATCCTGCCACATCACCAAGGCATAAAGTGGATGTTAGCTCATGTAGAGTTCAATATCTCAACACTCACCCCCCTTGAGCTCAGCATGAGCTTGTGAACATCAAACATAGTTCTGAAGCTTTGAAGCTTTGAAGCTTTTGAGCTCCCAAGGCCTTGGTGAAAATATCAATAGCTTGATCCTATGTTGATATAAACCAAGTCAATATGATTTTTCAAAACCTCCTATTGAATGAAATGGTAATAGATCTCTATGTGTTTGGCTTGCACATGATACATAGGGTTGGACCTAGCTAATTGTATGGTAGTAAGGTTATCATCATAGTAGATGATAACCTTCTCGTCCACTTGCATCCCCAAATCACCAAGTAGCTTACATAGCCAAGGTACCTCACATGCTATAATTACAAAACCGATGTACTCTACCTCTGTACTAGACAAGGAAACTATCAGTTTAAACCTTGGGAGGTTCACTATATATATATTCTCTATATAACGTGCATTCATGAACTATTTATAAATATCCTAATCTATGAGATTTTCTTGAATAAAACAAAACCCTTTTATATTGAATCTATAAGTAACCTGTAACGTGTCCACCTGTTCCCTTCAGGATACATCTTAGCAGTCCATCAGAAAGAAGATCTAGAAAGCTCTGCCCGGTACTCCCATGGAATGTTACATGGTTTGCGATCTAGAACTTCCAGCGTCTGCCACATAGCGGAAGTATTCTAGCTGTTTCTACTTAGGACCGACCTGAATTAGGGTTTTCCCTAATGGTCATTTTCCTAAACGGCAACTAGTGTCAAACCCCGAGCAAACTACTTTACACAGAAACACCAGGGCCGAAGCAGCTTCACGCTGCACTTGGTTCAAGGAGAATGGGAAACGAGAGGGAAGAATGGGAAACGAGAGGGATGCAAGGTTCGACCTCTTTGCCATAAGGCATAGTCCCATTCCGTTCCCCTAAAATAGCATAAACCGGGATTATTATAACCTAGAGTCTAGGTTAGCATCTTTGCTATTCATTTCCTTTGAGATGATCTTCTTGCTATCCATTATGATTGAGAAAATTTCCCAGCCAACCGGGACCGCCCATCCGTAGGATGGACCCATGGCCACATCCACCACACTTTCCTCAAGTTGTTTTAGTTGTCTAATTACCTACCACATTTAGTTGGACATGCATCAAGCAGCTTCCTTAATTAGCGCGTTAGGCACTGGTTCCTTCACGTAATCATAGCACTTGACATAGAAAAGTAGTGTCAAACAAGTTCCTTTTCGACAGGTTATCACATTTATCTTTGAAATACATTTATAATGTCCAGCCCGTAGGCTTATCCATAATCCACCCGAAGGCTATCCAGCAATCCACAGGGATTACTAATCCAAGATTCCATCCTTAGACTAGTATGCGGGCCTCGAGATCCAATCCCAAGTCACCTTGGCCTCTTGTGCAGGGCCCAAAAGGCAAGGGATTTACGGCCAGAGCCCCCCCTGGCACCCAAGCGTCCTCCTGCTCCAAGTAGCACTCAACGGAGAGACCTCATGCGGCGGGTTCGGTCCACCTTCCCGGTGCAGCTAACAACCCCCTTGGTTAGGGTCAGGCAGATAGTCACGGATAACTGAGGCTGCCTCTCCCTTCAGGCCTTCAACCTGAAGAATTAGATATCTTTTCATCCTTTAATTCCTTGTGCAAACAAATCAAACTGTGCTCTCTAAACTATTACAAGCACAATCATTTCGAGTGGTCGTTATTTGGCCAACTGCTAAGGAGTGAATCCTTCTCTCCGAATGCATCCAGCATTCGATCTGGGATCAATTGCAACTTGGCAAGATCCCCAAGGGTTTGTTTGTCAACCCTTATGTGCTTGGGTTAGGGCTATACCCTATTAACCCAACTTAACCAATACCTTAAGTTCTATTAATAGAAAATATGTTGCTCCAAATTATTGACTGGTCTTTTACTTCCAAGCAAATATCTAATCTTCTTATCTTGGTCACTTTTCCCAAGAAAGATACTATATCAAGACGACTACTCATCCTCTTGCAAGATAAACTTGCGCAAGAATCTGCCAATCTTATTCCAAGGAATTGGCCATTCTCTTGTGGTCAAACCACAAGATCATGCGACTCTGCAACTTGTTACAAAAGTGCCACATCTAATCCATGGGACTATTTCACCCATCGAATGACGTCTTCTAATCACAGAATCATGATTAGATAGGAAATAGGGTTAGGGTGTCTTCATATCCAATCCATTTCTGATTGCACTAGGCCGATTCCATTGGTCCTAGGGTTCCAACTCAATCCGAGTTTCATCTTTTTAATCAAGCGTTCCTTAGGGTAGAAACCCTAGATCGTTTCTTGCAAGTATGTCCTATCATCCCTACATTCCATGAATGTGGGCAGGTTTTTAGGGATATGTGAGTTTCGTCTTGGCAATAAGTGTGTCTAGGTCATGTCCTCAGCGTGTAAACCCTAGTTAGCACTTGGGATATGTTGCATCGATTCAACCATTCCTAAGCAATTCCTTCGCGGTTTAGGTGTTTAGGGTAAACCAATTTACTTGTCTATTCTTGAAGATATTTACAATACCATTCTCGTAATCACATGATTCATTGCCTACATATGATTAGATTTACAAACCCTAACTTTTCTGGTTAAGATCAAAGCATATGCTAAGTTACGTCATAATTTCTATTGATCCTTCTAGAACGTGCATTCAAGATTCATGCTACTAAGCTTTAGGGTTTTATGTTTAAAACAAACCATGCAGCCTTTTCTAACTACTACGCGGTTGAACGAGATTTATGCCAATTACCTAGAGTTGAATCTACTTCATGCAACCCTAAAATCATTTCCATGCCTTGCAATTTCCTACCGTTGTTAGCAACCTTTTTTAATGAATCATTGCGAAGAAGAGATGTCTAATAATGCGACATGCGATTTAATCTTTCCATGCATAATTGAAGTGTACTACAATAATTTCGACTTTGAAATGATGGTCATTAGTTAATCTAAATTCGTTACTTTGCAATGCATAAAAACAATTTCCTAAGAATGCATAGACGTCTTATGTTCTTCTTTCGTTCATTTCGACTCCCTTCCTCACGACTACCTCTAGCTCCCCTCTACTCCAATAATGGCTTTATATAGGATAAGGGGGGGAAAGGGCTCCCTCCCACGTGGTGGCCCACATTGCTCTCCTCCCCTCCACCTCTCAAGTTCCCTATTTCAGTCCATCCCCTTCCCTCAGCGCCACGCTTTGGCTGGGGGAATGTAATAAATTTTTTTTGCAATAAATATTACATTATCCTCTTGACCTCCTCCCAAGGGGAGATTCACACAAAGATATGCGAGTATCTTAGTCCTTGATCTCGTTTGGCCAGTGGATATGTCGTGTAAGACCGCACCATCCGTAACTTCAATGTTGGAATTTTTGAAGATTGTGGGAGAGAAGGAAGGAGTCTCACTTGTAGCTTTCTTACTTGCACAATGGGGGAATACACACAAAGGTGGAGGCTGAAAACAGTTTTCCTCTTCTTAGTTTGTGTAAGCCAAAAAGAACTCTAGTACAGAGAAATAGAAGAACCCTATATATGGGTCTCAAACCAAACTCAACTAGCTAAGGTGGCATACTAACTGAGCCACGAACTAGAGTAGATAAGGATAGCTGTCATCTAGCTATTATTCATGGGCGGTGTACCAACCGCATCTAGAGCTAACAAGTCGGTGACATAAATGCACAACAGTCACCCTGGCATATCACGAGTGGAGCTGGATATCTCAACACTCCCCCTCGAGCTCAATCCCAATTCCTGCACACCAAGCAGGTCTCTAAACTTGCGCAGCTTCTCTGCGCCCAATGCCTTCGTAAATATGTCAGCTACCTGATCCTCTGTGCTGACATAAACTAGATCAATAAGATCTAGTAAAACCCTCTCCTACACATAGTGATAATGAACCTCAATGTGCTTTGTTCCAACATGATAGACTGGGTTATTTGCCAAGTGTATACTACTCATGTTGTCACAATAAATGACAACTGGCCCATCTGTAGGCTGATGCATATCATAAAGTAGCTTATGCAACCAAGCTACCTCACATGCAGCCATTGCTGCGCCCCTGTACTCAGCCTCTGTGCTCAACAAGGCAACTGTAGGCTGTTTCTTACTGCTCCAAGTGACTATAGCACTCCCAAAAGAGAACACATATCCACTGGTAGATCGTCTATCAGAAATACTACTAGCCCAATCAGCATCAGTGTATCCATGCAACTTTATCTGAACCCCAGTCTCATAAAGTAGTCCATACTGCAATGTGGACTTCACATACCTGAGTATGCGTCTAGCCGCATCCAAATGCGGTTTCTTGGATCCTACATAAACTGACTTACCAATCCAATAGCATAGCTCAAATCTGGCCTGGTAATAGTCATATAAATCAATCTTCCTACTATGTGTCTGTACATAGTAGAGTCTTCCAGAAGCTCACATGCATCTGCGCTCAGCTTCACATTCTGCTCCAAAGGAACTGAAATAGGCTTACAGCATGTCATCCCATATTTGGACAGCATGTCCAATCCATACTGCATTGTGTTTCACCTTATAAATCCACTTACAACCAATTGCATTCTTATCTTTAGGCAAAGGTACCAATTCCCATGTAGCAATTACTTCCAAGGAATCCATTTTTTCATCCATGGCTTTCTCCCATTTTTCTTTTTCCATGACTTGCTCAAAAGAAGTGGGTTCTGGTTCTTGTATCACTTTGACCATATATGCATAGTGAATGGCTGTAAATCCATCATATTTCAGCCTATCCACAGGATACCTAGCTCTGGTAGACCTGGGCAAAGTAGGTTCACTCCCAGGTGCTCTCAAAACATCCCTGGTCTTCCTTACTCCAGGTATAACAATATAAGGAATACCCAACTCATCATCAATGCTTTGTTTTGAGCCACTGGATTCACCATCCACATAAGAGTGACATGCATTCACATCAAACATGGACTGATCTACCTTCTCTTTTCCTTTTTGTGATACATGCATACCACTATTTGCATTGCTTTGAGAAGATTCTCTTGATCTCAATCTGCCTATCCATGGTGAGGAATGTGAACCACTGCTAGAGGACGCTCCAGGTCCACTAATATCTTGTGACTGCTGCTGTGAATTCTGTGCAGCATTACCATTCTGTGCATCTGCATTATCAATCACATTTACTGGTTTATACCAGCTACTCATTTCATAAAAAATAACATCTCTGCTCACTGTAAACTTACGAGTAGAAGGGTTATAGCATCTATACCCTTTTTGCTATAGAGAATAACCAATAAAGATGCACTTCTCAGCTTTTGGATCCAACTTGGATCTCAACTCATTTGGCACATGAACATGTCAAGATTGTGGGAGAGAAGGAAGGAGTCTCGCTCGAAGCTTTCTCGCTTGCACAATGGGGGAAGACACACAGAGATGGAGGCTGAAAACGTTTTTCTCTTCTTAGTTGTGTGTAAGCCAAAAGAACTCAAGTACAAAGAGAAATAGAAGAACCCTAGATATAGGTCTCAAACCAAACTGAACTAACTAAAGTGGCATACTAACTGAGCCACGAACTAGAGTAGATAAGGATAGCTATCATGTGGCTATTATTCATGGGCGGTGTACCAACCGCATCTGCAACTGACAAGTCGGTGACATAAATACACAATGGTCACCCTGGCGTATCACGAGTGGAGCTCAATATCTCAACACTCCCCCTCGAGCTCAATCCCAATTCCTACACACCAAGCAGGTCTCTGAACTTGCACAGCTTCTCTGCGCCCAATGCCTTCGTGAATATGTCAGCTACCTGATCCTCTGTGCTGACATAAACTAGATCAATAAGACCTAGTAAAACCCTCTCTCGCACATAGTGATAATGCACCTCAATGTGCTTTGTTCTAGCATGATAGACTGGGTTATTTGCCAAGTGTATACTACTCATGTTGTCACAATAAATGACAACTGGCCCATCTGTAGACTGATGCATATCATAAAGTTGCTTATGCAACCAAGCTACCTCACATGCAGCCATTGCTGCACCCCTGTACTCAGCCTCTGTGCTCAACAAGGCAACTCTAGGCTGTTTCTTGCTGCTCCAAGTGACTGTAGCACTCCCAAAAGAGAACACATATCCACTGGTAGATCGTCTATCAGAAATACTACCAGCCCAATCAGCATCAGTGTATCCATGCAACTGTATCTGAACCCCAGTCTCATAAAATAGTCCATACTGCAATGTGGACTTCACATACCTGAGTATGCGTCTAGCCGCATCCAAATGTGGTTTCCTTGGAGCCTGCATAAACTGACTTACCAGTCCAACAACATAGCTCAAATCTGGCCTGGTAATAGTCATATAAATCAAACTTCCTACTATGCGTCTGTACATAGTAGGCTCTTTCAAAAGCTCACCTGCATATGTGCTCAGCTTCACATTTTGCTCCAAAGGAACTGAAATAGGCTTACAGCCTGTCATCCCATATTTGGACAGCATGTCCAATCCATACTGCCTCTGCAAGAGCTGTATCCCACTTGGTGATCTAATCACCTCAATGCCCAAGAAATAACGCAGCTCTCCCAAATCCTTCATCTCAAACTTCTGCTTCAATAGCATTTTCACATGAAGAATATCTTCATCACTGTCACCTGTCATAATCAAATCATCAACATAAATGACAAGTAGCATAGTATCTTTCTCTGTTTTTCTCACATAAAGTGAGAAATCTGCCTTGGAAATCTGAAAGCCAATAGTGACAAGATACTGTCCTATCTTGTCAGACCATGCTCTAGGTGCTTGCTTCAAGCCATACAAGGCTTTCTTCAACCTGCAAACAAACTCAAGATAAACAGCATGCACATAACCTGGTGGCTGCTCCATATAGACCTCTTCTTGCAAATCACCATGCAAGAAGGCATTCTTTACATCCATCTGATGTAAAGACCATCCCTTTGATGCAGCCATAGCAATGACTGCTCTTACGGTTGCCATCCTTGCAACCGGACTGAATGTTTCTTCATAGTCAATGCCATATGTTTGTGTATACCCCTTGACTACTAGTCTTGCCTTGTATCTGTTCACAGAACCATCTGCATTGTGCTTCACCTTATAAACCCACTTACAGCCAATTGCATTCTTACCTTTAGGCAAAGGTACTAACTCCCATGTAGCATTTGCTTCCAAGGCATCCATTTCTTCATCCATGGCTTTCTCCCATTTTTCTTTTCCCATAGCTTGCTCAAAAGAAGTGGGTTCTGGTTCCTGTATCACCTTCACCATATATGCATAGTGAGTGGCTGTAAATCCATCATATTTCAGCCTATCCACAGGATACCTAGTTCTCGTAGACCTGCGCAAAGTAGGTTCACTCCCAGGTGCTCTCAAAACATCCCTGGTCTTCCTTACTCCAGGTGTAACAATAGAAGGAATACCCAACTCATCATCAATGCTCTGTTCTGAGCCACTGGATTCACCATCCACATAAGAGTGACCTGCATTCACATCAAACATGGGCTGATCAACCTTCTCTTTTCCTTTTCGTGATACCTGCATACCACTATCTGCATTACTTTGAGAAGATTCTCTTGATCTCAATCTGCCTGTCCATGGCAAAGAATGTGAACCAATACTAGAGGACGCTCCAGGTCCACTAATATTTTGTGACTGCTGCTGTGAATTTTGTGCAGCATTACCATTTTGTGCATCTACATCATCAATCACATTTACTGGTTTATACCAGCTACTCATCTCATTAAAAACAACATCTCTGCTCACTGTAAACTTACGAGTAGAAGGGTTATAGCATCTATACCCTTTTTGCTGTAGAGAGTAACCAATAAAGATGCACTTCTCAGCTTTTGGATCCAACTTGGATCTCAACTCATCTGGCACATGTACATAGGCAATGCAACCAAAAATTTTCAAATGAGAAATATCTGGTTTCCTACCAGTATACCTCTCCTCTGGAGTCATCCCATGTATTGCTGCACTAGGAGTCCTGTTCATTATATAGACTGCTGTAGCAACTGCTTCAGCCCAATAAAAATCTGGCAAGTCTTTTTCATTGAGCATGGCACGAGATACCTCTCCAATATGCCTGTTTTTCCTTTCTGCAATTCCATTTTGTTGTGGGGTATAACTGCATGAATATTGCTGCTTTATGCCATGCTCCTGCAAGAACTTTGCAAACTCATTTGAGAGGTACTCTCCCCCTCCATCTGACCTTAGGCATTTTATTTGCAGACCTATTTCTTTTTCAGCCATAGCTTTAAGGGTTTTGAAATGCCCAAAAACTTCACTTTTCTTTTTCATAAAATACACCCAAACTTTTCTGCTATAGTCATCAATAAACGTGACAAAATAATGACAGCCTCCAAGAGATGCAGCTTTAGTAGTCCACACATCAGAGTGGATTAATTCCAATGGCTTCTTACTCTCTTGAACATGTCTAGGAAATGGTTTCCTTGCCTGTTTTCCAAACTGACAGGCTTCACATACCTTATGCATTTCTGCAACCTTGAATTTTGGCAAACCTGCAACAATATTTTGGGCCTGCATTGATTTAAGTCGCTGTACATTAACATGACCAATGCGTTTATGCCAGATATCAATATCTGCAACTACACCGGTCCCATGTGCAAACATTGCTGCACTCAATTCAGACATGTCTGCATCCAGTGTAAACATTCTACCCTTCTTCTTTCCTTTTGCTATCAAGCGACCTTTATTTTTCATATCCTCAACAAAGCATCCATGAGGATTAAATCTGACCTGCAAGCCCTGCTCAACCATTTGACCGACAGAAACCAGATTCTTGGTGATATTCGGGACATGAAATACATCGGACAAGTATTTCTTTTTCCCATCCTGCATAGACAATGAAATTTTTCCAATCTGCACAATAGGATGTGCAGTATCATCACCAGTCTCCACAAATCCTGGTTTTTCCATTTTCCTTGCATCCTACATCAATTCTGCATGACCTGTCATGTGGTTTGATGCACCTGAGTCAACATACCATACATCATTTCTTTCTTCTGCACTTGTCACAGAATTGTTCATGTGCTGCACCATGAACAAATGCTCATTTCTGTCATCACCCTGTCTGCTAGAAGATGCATAATTCCCTTGTTGCAGTTTTCCATTCATGATGTCATTCTGCTTTTTATAGCAGCCTTTAGCCATATGACCCATTTTACCACAATAGTAGCATTCAACATTACTGTTTGCATTTTGGCCTCTTTGCCATCCACCACGACCTCTTTGGCTCCCCCTGCCTCTAGAGTTACCACGTCCTCCTCCATAGGACTGGTTTTCTTGAGTTTGCTGCATACTCTGATTTCTACCACGGCCTCCAAATCGGCCTCCTCTACCTCTGCCTCTACCTCTTCCAGCATTTGAGTAGAAGACAGCTTCTTTTGAAGTTCCTCCTGAAGAAGATGCACCACCATTTCTCTGCTCCTCAGAAATTAGAAGAGCAATCAACTCCTCAAAATTAGGAAATCTTTCACGAACTGAAATGGATGTCTAAAACTGTGCATAATCCTTTCCTAGACCATTCAAGGTCACGGAAACTAAATCATCATCTTCCACTGGCGACCCAATGGAAGCAAGTGCATCTACAATCTTCTTCACCTTCATGTGGTAGTCGTTGATGCTCATACTTTCTCTCTGCACATTATGCAACTCTTGCTTGAGCTGCATTTTCCTGGCTTGCGTATTTGTGCTATACATTTTTGACAAAGTATCCCATGCCTCCTTTGGTGTACTTGCATCCTGAATATGCACAATCATAGAGTCCGAAATACTGATAGACAGCCAGTACATAACTTTCCTGGCTCTCTCATGCCATGCTTTGAATGCCTGCATTTGCTGTTGATTGGGAACATCAGGAAGAACTGGTTCTTCTTCATTTCCTGCAACAAATTCCCAATATCCTTTTCCCATAAGGAAATTCGTCATTCTAAACTTCCATGCTTGGAAGTTGTTCTTGTCAAGTTTTTCAGTGACAATCTGGGAAAGAGAATCAGATGCCATTACAGAAGACTGCAAAAAATTATGTCACTGCAAAAACCACAGCTTCACCCTCACAAGGGAAAAACTGCAAAACTGGCGAAAGTGGTATTTGACCACACAGTCACTTCCTAGTGACGATTTTGCATAAACAGGAACCAAGGATGATTCTGTAACCCAATGTCTCTACACACAAGCATACGATGCGATTTCTGTGGTAACTTTTCACCAACCTGTAGAGCAGTGGTCGCACAGCATAAAACAGGGCTTTCTCCTGAGTGCGTGCAGAAAACTTCCGCCTCCAAAACATGCCCCGAAATGGCCTCAAATCAAAAAAACAGGGTCGCCGAGGGCTAAAGCCCTCGCCCGTAGTATATATTGCCCTCTTGCTTCACCGCGAAGGGCGTCTCAACCTGAGACAATGCACTCCTGCAATTTCCGGTTGTGCTGCCTGCAGAGATCTGCTCCCAAAACAGAAAATGAAAGCAACACTGCTCCTCTTACCAGAACACTGCGAGCTTGGCTTGCTTTCTTGAGCTCCTTACCACGAACAAGGCTCTGATACCATGTCAAGATTGTGGGAGAGAAGGAAGGAGTCTCGCTCGAAGCTTTCTCGCTTGCACAATGGGGGAAGACACACAGAGATGGAGGATGAAAACGTTTTTCTCTTCTTAGTTGTGTGTAAGCCAAAAGAACTCAGGTACAAAGAGAAATAGAAAAACCCTAGATATAGGTCTCAAACCAAACTCAACTAACTAAAGTGGCATACTAACTGAGCCACGAACTAGAGTAGATAAGGATAGCTATCATGTGGCTATTATTCATGGGCGGTGTACCAACCGCATCTGCAACTGACAAGTCGGTGACATAAATACACAATGGTCACCCTGGCGTATCACGAGTGGAGCTCGATATCTCAACAGAACATAGGCAATGTAACAAAAAAATTTCAAATGAGAAATATCTAGTTTCCTATCAATATACCTCTCCTCTAGAGTCATGCCATGTATTGCTGCAATGGGAGTCCTGTTCATTATGTAGACTACTGTAGCAACTGCCTCAGCCCCGTAAAAATCTGGCATGTCTTTTTCATTGAGCATGGCACGAGATACCTCTCCAATATGCTTGTTTTTCCTTTCTGCAATTCTATTTTGCTGTGGGGTATGACTGCATGAATATTGCTGCTTTATGCCATGCTCCTGTAAGAACCTTGCAAACTCATTTGAGAGGTACTCTCCCCCTCCATCTGACCTTAGGCATTTTATTTGTAGGCCTATTTCTTTTTCAACCATAGCTTTAAGAGTTTTGAAATGCCCAAAAACTTCACTTTTCGTTTTCATAAAATACACCCAAACTTTTTTGCTATAGTCATCAATAAAAGTAACAAAATAATGACAACCTCCAATAGATACAGCTTTAGTAGTTCACACATCAGAGTGGATTAATTCCAATGGCTTCTTACTCTCTTGAACATGTCTAGGAAATGGTTTGCTTGCCTGTTTTCCAAATTGACAGGCTTCACATACCTTATGCATTTCTGCAACCTTGAATTTAGGCAATCCTGCAACAATATTTTGGGCTTGCATTGATTTAAGTCGTTGTACATTAACATGACCAATGCATTTATGCCAGATATCAATATCTGCAACTACACCGGTCCCATTGCAAACATGGCTGCACTCAGTTCAGGCATGTCTGCATCCAACGTAAACATCCTGCCATTCTTCTTTCATTTTGCTATCAAGTGACCTTTATTTTTCATATCCTCAACAAAGCATCCATGAGAATTAAATCTAACCTGCAAGCCCTGCTCAACCATTTGACCAATAGAAACCAGGTTCTTGGTGATATTCGAGACATGAAATACATCCGACAGGTATTTCTTTTTCCCATCCCGCATAGACAAAAGAAATTTTCCAATCTACACAATAGGATGTGCAGTATCATCATTAGTCTCCAGAAATCCTAGTTTTTCCATTTTTCTTGCATCCTGCATCCATTCTGCATGACCTATCATGTGGTTTGATGCACCTGAGTCAACATACCACACATCATTGCTTTCTTCTACACTTGTCACAGAATTGGTCATGTGCTGCACCATAAACAAATGCTCATTTCTGTCATCACCATGTCTACTAGAAGATGCATAATTCCCTTGTTGCAATTTTTCATTCATGATGTCATTCTGCTTTTTATAGCAGTCTTTAGCCATATGATCCATTTTACCACAGTAGTAGCACTCAACATTGCTGTTTGCATTTTGGCCTCTTTGCTATCCACCACGACCTCTTTGGCTCCCCCTACCTCTAGAGTTACCACGTCCTCCTCCATAGGACTAGTTTTCTTGAGTTTCCTGCATATTTCAATTTCTACCACGGCCTCCAGATTGGCCTCCTTTATTGAGATATCAAGCTCCACTCGTGATATGCCAGGGTGACCGTGGTGCATTTATGTCACCGACTTGTTAGTTGTAGATGCGGTTGGTACACCGCCCATGAATAATAGCTAGGTGACAGCTATCCTTATCTACTCTAGTTCGTGGCTCAGTTAGTATGTCACCTTAGTTAGTTGTCTTTGGTTTGAGATCCATATATAGGGTTCTTATATTTCTTTGTAAGAGAGTTCTTTTTGGCTTACACAACTAAGAAGAGGAAAACTGTTTTCACTCTCCACCTTTGTGTGTATTCCCCCATTGTGCAAGCAAGAAAGCTACAAGTGAGACTCCTTCCTTCTCTCCCACAATCTTGACATGGTATCAGAGCCTTGTTCATGGTAAGGAGCTCAAGAAAGCAAGCCAAGCTCACGGTGTTCTGGTAAGAGGAGCAGTGTTGCTTTCATTTTCTGTTTTGGGAGCAGATCTCTGCGGGTAACACAGCCGGAAATTGCAAGAGTGCATTGTCTCAGGTTGAGACGCCCTTCACGGTGAAGCAAGAGGGCAGTGTTGCTTTCATTTTTCTGTTTTGGAAGAAAGTCTCTGAGGTAGCATAGCCGGAAAGTGCAAGAGTGCATTGTCTCAGATTGAGATGTCCTTCGCGATCTAGCAAGAGGGCAGTATATGCTGCGGGATAAGGCTTTGGCCCTTGGTTGCCCTATTTTTTTGATTTGAGGCCATTTCGGGGCCTGTTTTGGAGGCGGAACTTTTCTGCATGCACTCAGGAAAAGGCCCAGTTTTATGCTGTGCGACCACTGTTCTATAGGTCGGTGAAAAGTTACTGCAGAAATTGCATCGTATGCCTATGCGTAGAGACATTGGGAGTTACAAAATCATCCTTGTTGCCTGTTGATGCAAAATCGTCACTAAGAAGTGACTGTGTGGTCAAATACCACTTTTGCCAGTTTTGCAGATTTGCCCTTGTGAGGGTGAAGCTGTGTTTTTTGCAGTGACAGAATTTTTTGCAGTGTTCTGTAATGGCGTCTCATTCTCTTTCACAGATTGTCACTAAAAAGCTTGACAAGAACAACTTCCAAGCATGGAAGTTTAGAATGACGAATTTTATTATGGGAAAAGGATATTGGGAATTTGTTGCAGGAAATGAAGAAGAACGAGTTCTTCCTGATGTTCCCAATCAACAGCAAATGGAGGCATTTAAAGCATGGTATGAGAGAGCCATGAAAGTTATGTATTAGCTGTCTATCAGCATTTCAGACTCTATGATTGTGCATATTCAGGATGCAAGTACGCCAAAGGAGGCATGGGATACTTTGTCAAAAATGTATAGCACAAATACACAAGCCTGGAAAATGCAGCTCACGCAAGAGTTGCATAATGTGCAAAGAGAAAATATGAGCATCAATGACTACCACATGAAGGTGAAGAAGATTGCAGATGCACTTGCTTCCATTGGGTCGCCAGTGGAAGATGATGATTTAGTTTCTGTGACCTTGAATGGTCTAGGAAAGGATTATGCATAGTTCCGAATATCCATTTCCGTCCGTGAAAGATTTCCTGATTTTGAGGAGTTGATTGCTCTTCTAATTTCTGAGGAGCTGAGAAATGGTGGTGCATCCTCTTCAGGAGGAACTTCAAAAGAAACTGTCTTCTACTCAAATGTTAGAAGAGGTAGAGGCAGAGGTAGAGGAGGCCGATTTGGAGGCCGTGGTAGAAATCAAAATATGCAGCAAACTCAAGAAAACCAGTCCTATGGAGGAGGACATGGTAACTCTAGAGGCAAGGGGAGCCAAAGAGGTCGTGGTGGATGGCAAAGAGGCCAAAATGCAAACATCAATGTTGAATGCTACTACTGTGGTAAAATGGATCATATGGCTAAAGACTGCTATAAAAAGCAGAATGACATCATGAATGGGAAATTGCAACAAGGGAATTATGCATCTTCTAGTAGACAGGGTGATGACAGAAATGAGCATTTGTTTATGGTGCAGCACATGAACAATTATGTGACAAATGCAGAAGAAAGAAACGATGTGTGGTATGTTGACTCAGGTGCATCAAACCACATGACAGGTCATGTAGAATGGATGGAGGATGCAAGGAAAATGGAAAAACCAGGATTTGTGGAGACTGGTGATGATAATGCACATCCTATTGTGCAGATTGGAAAAATTCCTTTGTCTATGCAGGATGGGAAAAAGAAATACCTGTCTGATGTATTTCATGTCCCAAATATCACCAAGAATCTAGTTTCTGTTGGTCAAATGGTTGAGCAGGGCTTGCAGGTCAGATTTAATCCTCATGGATGCTTTGTTGAGGATATGAAAAATAAAGGTCGCTTGATAGAAAAAGGAAATAAGAAGGGCAGAATGTTTACGTTGGATGCAGACATGTCTGAATTGAGTGCAGCAATGTTTGCACATGGGACCGGTGTAGTTGCAGATATTGATATCTGGCATAAACACATTGGTCATGTTAATGTATAGTGACTTAAATTAATGTAGGCCCAAAATATTGTTGCAGGGTTGCCCAAATTCAAGGTTGCAGAAATGCATAAGGTATGTGAAGCCTGCCAATTTGGAAAACAAGCAAGGAAACCATTTCCTAGACATGTTCAAGAGAGTGAGAAGCCATTGGAATTAATTCACTCTGATGTGTGGACTACTAAAGCTGCATCTCTTGGAGGCTGTCATTATTTTGTCACTTTTACTGATGACTATAGCAGAAAAGTTTGGGTGTATTTTATGAAAAAGAAAAGTGAAGTTTTTGGGCATTTCAAAACTCTTAAAGCTATGGTTGAAAAAGAAACAGGCCTACAAATAAAATGCCTAAGGTCAGATGGAGGGGGAGAGTACCTCTCAAATGATTTTGCAAGGTTATTGCAGGAGCATGGCATAAAGCAACAATATTCATGCAGTCATACCCCACAACAAAATGGAATTGCAGAAAGGAAAAACAGGCATATTGGAGAGGTATCTCGTGCCATGCTCAACGAAAAAGACTTGCCAAATTTTTACTGGGCTGAAGCAATTGTTGAGATCTCGAGCTCCACTCGTGATATGCCAGGGTGACCGTTGAGTACTTATGTCACCGACTTGTCAGTTGCAGACGCGGTTGGTACACCGCCGATGAATAATAGCTACATGATAGCTATCCTTATCTACTCTAGTTTGTGGCTCAGTTAGTATGCCACCTTAGTTAGTTTAGTTTGGTTTTGAGACCCATATAGGGTTCTTCTATTTCTTTGTAAGAGAGTTCTTTTGGCTTATACAACTAAGAAGAGGAAAACTGTTTTCAGCCTCCACCCTTGTGTGTCTTCCCCCATTGTGCAAGCAAGAAAGCTTCAAGCGAGACTCCTTCCTTCTCTCCCACAATCTTGACATGGTATGAGAGCCTTGTTCGTGGTAAGGAGCTCAAGAAAGCAAGCCAAGCTTGCAGTGTTCTGGTAAGAGGAGCAGTGTTGCTTTCATTTTCTGTTTTGGGAGCAGATCTCTGCAGGTAGCACAGCCGGAAAGTGCAGGAGTGCATTGTCTCAGGTTGAGACGCCCTTCGCGGTGAAGCAAGAGGGCAGTATATGCTGCGGGCAAGGGCTTTAGCCCTTGGCGACCTTGTTTTTTTTATTTGAGGCCATTTCGGAGCCTGTTTTGAAGGCGGAAGTTTTCTGCACGCACTCAGGAAAAGGCTCAGTTTTATGCTGTGCGGCCACTGTTCTACAGGTTGGTGAAAAGTTACAGTAGAAATTGCATCGTATGCTTGTGCGCAGAGACATTGGGAGTTACAGAATCATCCTTGTTACCTGTTTATGCAAAATCGTCACTAGGAAATGACTGTGTGGTCAAATACCACTTTCGCCAGTTTTGCAGATTTGCCCTTGTGAGGGTGAAGCTGAGTTTTTTGTAGTGACAGAAATTTTTGGAGTGTTTTGTAATGGCGTCTGATTCTCTCTCACAGATTGTCACTGAAAAGCTTGACAAGAACAACTTCCAGGCATGGAAGTTTAGAATGACGAATTTCCTTATGGGAAAAGGATATTGGGAATTTGTTGCAGGAAATGAAGAAGAACCAGTTCTTCCTGATGTTCCCAATCAACAGCAAATGCAGGCATTTAAAGCATGGCATGAGAGAGCCAGGAAAGTTATGTACTGGCTGTCTATCAGCATTTCAGACTCTATGATTGTGCATATTCAGGATGCAAGTACGCCAAAGGAGGCATGGGATACTCTGTCAAAGATGTATAGCACAAATACGCAAGCCAGGAAAATGCAGCTCAAGCAAGAGTTGCACAATGTGCAAATAGAAAATATGAGCATCAACGACTACCATATGAAGGTGAAGAAGATTGCAGATGCACTTGCTTCCATTGGGTCACCAGTGGAAGATGATGATTTAGTTTCTGTGACCTTGAATGGTCTAGGAAAGGATTATGCACAGTTTCGGACATCCATTTCAGTTCGTGAAAGATTTCCTGATTTTGAGGAGTTGATTGCTCTTCTAATTTTTGAGGAACAGAGAAATGGTGGTGCATCTTCTTCAGGAGGAACTTCAAAAGAAGCTGTCTTCTACTCAAATGCTGGAAGAGGTAGAGGCAGAGGTAGAGGAGGCCGATTTGGAGGCCGTGGTAGAAATCAGAATATGCAGCAAACTCAAGAAAACCAGTCCTATGGAGGAGGACGTGGTAACTCTAGAGGCAGGGGGAGCCAAAGAGGTCGTGGTGGATGGCAAAGAGGCCAAAATGCAAACAGTAATGTTGAATGCTACTACTGTGGTAAAATGGGTCATATGGCTAAAGACTGCTATAAAAAGCAGAATGACATCATGAATGGAAAACTGCAACAAGGGAATTATGCATCTTCTAGCAGACAGGGTGATGACAAAAATGAGCATTTGTTCATGGTGCAGCACATGAACAATTCTGTGACAAGTGCAGAAGAAAACAATGATGTATGGTATGTTGACTCAGGTGCATCAAACCACATGACAGGTCATGCAGAATGGATGGAGGATGCAAGGAAAATGGAAAAACCAGGATTTGTGGAGACTGGTGATGATACTGCACATCCTATTGTGCAGATTGGAAAAATTCCCTTGTCTATGCAGGATGGGAAAAAGAAATACCTGTCCGATGTATTTCATGTCCCGAATATCACCAAGAATCTGGTTTCTGTCGGTCAAATGGTTGAGCAGGGTTTGCAGGTTAGATTTAATCCTCATGGATGCTTTGTTGAGGATATGAAAAATAAAGGTCGCTTGATAGCAAAAGGAAAGAAGAAGGGCAGAATGTTTACGTTGGATGCAGACATGTCTGAATTGAGTGCAGCAATGTTTGCACATGGGACCGGTGTAGTTGTAGATATTGATATCTGGCATAAACACATTGGTCATGTTAATGTACAGCGACTTAAATCAATGCAAGCCCAAAATATTGTTGCAGGATTGCCAAAATTCAAGGTTGCAGAAATGCATAAGGTATGTGAAGCCTGTCAGTTTGGAAAACAGGCAAGGAAACCATTTCCTAGACATGTTCAAGAGAGTGAGAAGCCATTGGAATTAATCCACTCTGATGTGTGGACTACTAAAGCTGCATCTCTTGGAGGCTGTCATTATTTTGTCACTTTTATTGATGACTATAGCAGAAAAGTTTGGGTGTATTTTATGAAAAAGAAAAGTGAAGTTTTTGGGCATTTCAAAACCCTTAAAGCTATGGCTGAAAAAAAAACAGGTCTGCAAATAAAATGCCTAAGGTCAGATGGAGGGGGAGAGTACCTCTCAAATGAGTTTGCAAGGTTCCTGCAGGAGCATGGCATAAAGCAGCAATATTCATGCAGTCATACCCCACAACAAAATGGAATTGCAGAAAGAAAAAAACAGGCATATTGGAGAGGTATCTCGTACCATGCTCAATGAAAAAGACTTGCCAGATTTTTATTGGGCTGAAGTAGTTGCTACAGTAGTCTACATAATGAGCAGGACTCCCACTGCAGCAATACATGGAATGACTCCAGAGGAGAGGTATACTGGTAGGAAACCAGATATTTCTCATTTGAAAATTTTTGGTTGCATTGCCTATGTACATGTGCCAGATGAGTTGAGATCCAAGTTGGATCCAAAAGCTGAGAAGTGCATCTTTATTGGTTACTCTCTGCAGCAAAAAGGATATAGATGCTATAACCCTTTTACTCGTAAGTTTACAGTGAGCAGAGATGTTGTTTTTGATGAGATGAGTAGCTGGTATAAACTAGTAAATGTGATTGATGATGTAGATGCACAAAATGGTAATGCTTCACAGAATTCACAGCAACAGTCACAAAATATTAGTGGACATGGAGCATCCTCTAGCAGTGGTTCACATTCTTCACCATGGACAGGCAGATTGAGATGAGGAGAATCTTCTCAAAGCAATGCAGATAGTGGTATGCAGGTATCACGAAAAGGAAAAGAGAAGGTTGATCAGCCCATGTTTGATGTGAATGCAGGTCACTCTTATGTGGATGGTGAATCCAGTGGCTCAGAACAGAGCATTGATTATGAGTTGGGCATTCCTTCTATTGTTACACCTGGAGTAAGGAAAACCAGGGATGTTTTGAGAGCACCTGGGAGTGAACCTACTTTGCGCAGGTCTACGAGAGCTAGGTATCCTGTGGATAGGCTAAAATATGATGGATTTACAGCCATTCACTATGCATATATGGTCAAAGTGATACATGAACCAGAACCCACTTCTTTTGAGCAAGCCATGGGAAAAGAAAAATGTGAGAAAGCCATGGATGAAGAAATGGATGCCTTGGAAGCAAATGCTACATGGGAATTGGTACCTTTGCCTAAAGGTAAGAATGCAATTGGCTGTAAGTGGGTTTATAAAGTGAAGCACAATGCAGATGGTTCAGTGAACAGATACAAGGCAAGATTAGTAGTCAAGGGGTATGCACAAACATATGGCATTGACTATGAAGAAACATTCAGTCCGGTTGCAAGGATGGCAACCGTAAGAGCAGTCATTGCTATGGCTGCATCAAAGGAATGGTCTTTACATCAAATGGAGAATGCCTTCTTGCATGGTGACTTGCAAGAAGAGGTCTATATGGAGCAACCACCAGGTTATGTGCATGATGTTCATCCTGAGTTTGTTTGCAGGTTGAAGAAAGCCTTGTATGGCTTGAAGCAAGCACCTAGAGCATGGTCTGACAAGATAGGACAGTATCTTGTCACTATTGGCTTTCAGATTTCTAAGGCAGATTTCTCACTTTATGTGAGAAAAACAGAGAAAGGTATTATGCTACTTGTCATTTATGTTGATGATTTGATTATGACAGGTGACAGTGATGAATATATCCTTCATGTAAAAATGCTATTGAAGCAGAAGTTTGAGATGAAGGATTTGGGAGATCTGCGTTATTTCTTGGGCATTCAGGTGATTAGATCACCAAGTGGGATACAGCTCTTGCAGAGGCAGTATGGATTGGACATGCTGTCCAAATATGGGATCACAGGCTGTAAGCCTATTTCAGTTCCTTTGGAGCAGAATGTGAAGCTGAGCACAGATGCAGGTGAGCTTCTAGAAGACCCTACTATGTACAGACGCATACTATGAAGTTTGATTTATATGACTATTACCAGGCCAGATTTGAGATGTGTTGTTGGATTGGTAAGTCAGTTTATGCAGGCTCCAAGGAAACCACATTTGGATGCGGCTAGACGCATACTCAGGTATGTGAAGTCCACATTGGAGTATGGACTATTTTATGAGACTGGGGTTCAGATACAGTTGCATGGATACACTGATGCTGATTGGGCTGGTAGCATTTCTGATAGACGATCTACCAGTGGATATGTGTTCTCTTTCGGGAGTGCTGCAGTCACTTGGAGCAGCAAGAAACAGCCTACAGTTGCCTTGTCGAGCACAGAGGCCGGGTACAGGGGTGCAGCAATGGCTGCATGTGAGGTAGCTTGGTTGCATAAGCTACTTTATGATATGCATCAGTCTACAGATGGGCCAGTTGTCATTTATTGTGACAACATGAGTAGTATACACTTGGCAAATAACCCAATCTATCATGCTAGAACAAAGCACATTGAGGTGCATTATCACTATGTGCGAGAGAGGGTTTTACTAGGTCTTATTGATCTAGTTTATGTCAGCACAGAGGATCAGGTAGCTGACATATTCACGAAGGCATTGGGCGCAGAGAAGCTGCGCAAGTTCAGAGACCTGCTTGGTGTGCACGAATTGGAATTGAGCTCGAGGGGGAGTGTTGAGATATCGAGCTCCACTCGTGATACGCCAGGGTGACCGTTGAGTACTTATGTCACCGACTTGTCAGTTGCAGACGCGGTTGGTACACCGCCGATGAATAATAGCTACATGATAGCTATCCTTATCTACTCTAGTTCGTGGCTCAGTTAGTATGCCACCTTAGTTAGTTGAGTTTGGTTTTGAGACCCATATAGGGTTCTTCTATTTCTTTGTAAGAGAGTTCTTTTGGCTTATACAACTAAGAAGAGGAAAACTGTTTTCAGCCTCCACCCTTGTGTGTCTTCCCCCATTGTGCAAGCAAGAAAGCTTCAAGCGAGACTCCTTCCTTCTCTCCCACAATCTTGACAGCAATTGCTACAACAGTCTATATAATGAATAGGAATCCCACTGCAGCAATACATGGGATGACTCCAGAGGAGAGGTATACTGGTAGGAAACTAGATATCTCTCATTTGAAAATTTTTGGTTGCATTGCCTATGTACATGTGCCAGATGAGTTGAGATCCAAGTTGGATCCAAAAGCTGAGAAGTGCATCTTTATTGGTTACTCTCTGCAGCAAAAAAGATATAGATGCTATAACCCTTCTACTCGTAAGTTTACAGTGAGCAGAGATGTTGTTTTTGATGAGATGAGTAGCTGGTATAAACCAGTAAATGTGATTGATGATGTAGATGCACAAAATGGTAATGCTGCACAGAATTCACAGCAGCAGTCACAAAATATTAGTGGATGTGGAGCATCCTCTAGCAGTGGTTCACATTCTTCGCCATGGACTGGCAGATTGAGATGAGGAGAATATTCTCAAAGCAATGCAGATAGTGGTATGCAGGTATCACGAAAAGAAAAAGAGAAGGTAGATCAGCCCATGTTTGATGTGAATGCAGGTCACTCTTATGTGGATGGTGAATCCAGTGGCTCAGAACAGAGCATTGATGATGAGTTGGGTATTCCTTCTATTGTTACACCTGGAGTAAGGAAGACCAGGGATGTTTTGAGAGCACCTGGGAGTGAATCTACTTTGCGTAGGTCTACCAGAGCTAGGTATCCTCTGGATAGGCTGAAATATGATGGATTTACAGCCATTCACTATGCATATATGGTCAAGGTGATACATGAACCAGAACCCACTTCTTTTGAGCAAGCCATGGGAAAAGAAAAATGGGAGAAAGTCATGGATGAAGAAATGGATGCCTTGGAAGCAAATGCTACATGGGAATTGGTACCTTTGCCTAAAGGTAAGAATGCAATTGGCTGTAAGTGGGTCTATAAGGTGAAGCACAATGCAGATGGTTCTGTGAACAAATACAAGGCAGGATTAGTAGTCAAGGGGTATGCACAAACATATGGCATTGACTATGAAGAAACATTCAGTGCAGTTGCAAGGATGGCAATCGTAAGAGTAGTCATTGCTATGGCTGCATCAAAGGAATGGTCTTTACATCAGATGGATATAAAGAATGCATTCTTGCATGGTGACTTGCAAGAAGAGGTCTATATGGAGCAGCCACCAGGTTATGTGCATGCTGTTCATCGTGAGTTTGTTTGTAGGTTGAAGAAAGCCTTGTATGGCTTGAAGCAAGAACCTAGAGCATGGTCTGACAAGATAGGACAATATCTTGTCACTATTGGCTTTCAGATTTCCAAGGCAGATTTCTCACTTTATGTGAAAAAAACAGAGAAATATATTATGCTACTTGTCATTTATGTTGATGATTTGATTATAATAGGTGACAGTGATGAACATATCCTTCATGTGAAAATGCTATTGAAGCAGAAGTTTGAGATGAAGGATTTGGGAGAGCTGTGTTATTTTGTTGGGCATTGAGGTGATTAGATCACCAAGTGGGATACAGCTCTTGCAGAGGCAGTATGGATTGGACATACTGTCCAAATATGGGATGACAGGTTGTAAGCCTATTTCAGTTCCTTTGGAGCAGAATGTGAAGCTGAGTGCAGATGCAGGTGAGCTTTTGGAAGACCCTACTATGTACAGATGCATAGTAGGAATTTTGATTTATATGACTATTACCAGGCCAGATTTGAGATGTGTTGTTGGATTGGTAAGTCAGTTTATGCAGGCTCCAAGGAAACAGCATTTGGATGCGGCTAGACGCATACTCAGGTATGTGAAGTCCACATTGCAGTATGGACTATTTTATGAGACTGGGGTTCAGATACAGTTGCATGGATACATTGATGCTGATTGGGCTGGTAGTATTTCTGATAGACGATCTACTAGTGGATATGTGTTTTCTTTTGGGAGTGCTGCAGTTACTTGGAGCAGCAAGAAACAACCTACAGTTGCCTTGTCGAGCACAGAGGCTGAGTACAGGGGTGTAGCAATGGCTGCATGTGAGGTAGCTTGGTTGCATAAGCTACTTTATGATATGCATCAGCCTACAGATGGGCCAGTTGTCATTTATTGTGACAACATGAGTAGTATACACTTGGCAAATAACCCAGTCTATCATGCTAGAACAAAACACATTGAGGTGCATTATCACTTTGTCTGGGAGAGGGTTTTACTAGTTCTTATTGATCTAGTTTATGTCAGCACAGAGGATTAGGTAGCTGATATATTTACGAAGGCATTGGGCGCAGAGAAGCTGCGCAAGTTCAGAGACCTGCTTGGTGTGTAGGAATTGGGATTGAGCTCGAGCGGGAGTGTTGAGATATCGAGCTCCACTCGTGATATGCCAGGGTGACCGTTGTGCATTTATGTCACCGACTTGTCAGTTGTAGATGCGGTTGGTACACCGCCCATGAATAATAGCTAGATGACAGCTATCCTTATCTACTCTAGTTCGTGGCTCAATTAGTATGCCACCTTAGTTAGTTGTCTTTGGTTTGAGACCCATATATAGGGTTCTTATATTTCTTTGTAAGAGAGTTCTTTTTGGCTTACACAACTAAGAAGAGGAAAACTGTTTTTAGCCTCCACCTTTGTGTGTATTCCCCCATTGTGCAAGCAAGAAAGCTACAAGTGAGACTCCTTCCTTCTCTCCCACAATCTTGACATCCTCTAACTCTGCCTCTACCTCTTTCAGCATTTGAGTAGAAGACTGTTTCTTTTGAAGTTCCTCCTGAAGAAGATGCACCACTGTTTCTCTGCTCCTCAGAAATTAGAAGAGCAATCAACTCCTCAAAATCAAGAAATCTTTCACAGAAGGAAATCAATGCTCGGAACTATGCATAATCCTTTCCTAGACCATTTAAGGTCATAGAAACTAAATCATCATCTTCCACTGGCGACCCAATAGAAGCAAATGCATCTGCAATCTTCTTCACCTTCATGTGGTAGTCATTGATGCTCATACTTTCTCTTTGCACATTGTGCAACTCTTGCTTGAGCTGCATTTTCCTGGCTTGCGTATTTGTGCTATATATTTTTGACAAAGTATCCCATGCCTCCTTTGACGTACTTGCATCCTGAATATGAACAATCATAGAGTCTAAAATACTGATAGACAACCAGTACATAACTTTTCTAGCTCTCTCATGCCATCCTTTAAATGCCTACATTTGCTGTTGATTGGGAACATCAGGAAGAACTGGTTCTTCTTTATTTCCTGCAACGAATTCCCAATATCCTTTTCCCATAAGGAAATTCACCATTCTAAACTTCCATGCTTAGAAGTTATTCTTGTCAAGCTTTTTAGTGACAATCTGTGAAAGAGAATCAGACGCCATTACAGAACACTGCAAAAAATTCTGTCACTACAAAAAACACAGCTTTAGTCTCACAAGGGAAAATCTGCAAAAATTACGAAAGTGGTATTTGACCACACAGTCACTTCCTAGTGACGATTTTGCATCAACAGGCAACAAGGATGATTTTGTAACTCCCAATGTCTCTGCGCATAGGCATACAATGCAATTTCTATGGTAACTTTTCACCGATCTGTAGAACAGTGGTCGCACAGCAAAAAACTAGGCCTTTTCCTGAGTGCGTGCGGAAAACTTCCGCCTCCAAAACAGGCCCCGAAATGGCCTCGAATCAAAAAAACAGGGCAACCAAAGGCTAAAGCCTTATCCCACAGCATATACTGCCCTCTTGCTAGACCGCGAAGGATGTCTCAATCTGAGCAATGCACTCTTGCACTTTTCGGCTGTGCTACCTGCAGAGACTTTCTCCCAAAACAGAAAAATGAAAGCAACACTGGTCCTCTTACCAGAAAACCGTGAACTTGGTTTGCTTTCTTGAGCTCCTTACCACGAACAAGGCTCTGATACCATGTCAAGATTGTGGGAGAGAAGGAAGGAGTCTCACTTATAGCTTTCTTGCTTGCACAATGGGGGAATACACACAAAGGTGGAGGCTGAAAACAGTTTTCCTCTTGTTAGTTTGTGTAAGCCAAAAAGAACTCTAGTGCAGAGAAATAGAAGAACCCTATGTATGGGTCTCAAACCAAATTCAACTAACTAAGGTGGCATACTAACTGAGCCACAAACTAGAGTAGATAAGGATAGCTATCATCTAGCTATTATTCATGGGCAGTGTACCAACCGCATCTAGAGCTAACAAGTCGGTGACATAAATGCACAACGGTCACCCTAGCATATCACGAGTGGAGCTCGATATCTCAACAGAATTGTCATTGCATGAGACTCACGTGGCTTGTAATATTTTTCAGTAGAAATATTACTAACCCCTTTATATGATACCCTTCTATATGTAAAAAATGTATATAAATGTTTTTTTAAAAACCCCTTATTTTGAACTCACATTAGATATACATATATTCATGAGGGACCCCCCCGAGGTTTAAACTGCTCCAAGTAATACCACCACTACCAAAGGAAAATATAAAACCACTGGTAGATCTCTTGTTTAAAATACTACGAGTCCAATCTACATATATGTAGCCATGCCAGTCCAATGGCACACCTATACCATAGAATAAGACATAGTCAAGTGTGTCTAAATGTTGCTCTCATGGAAGCTGCATAAATTGACTCTTTAAACCAACTATGTAGTTTAGGTCTAGCCTGGTGATTATCAAATATGTAAGGTTGCCTACAAGCTTCTAATACATAGTGACACCCTCAATCGAGTCACCCTAATGTGCACTAAGCTTAACATTAACATCCAAAGGTATAAAAATAGGCTTGAAATCAACCATACCATACTTCTTCAACATATCCAATAGATACTATCTTTGTGGCACCCATATACCCTCTGGAGTCCTAATTATCTCAATGTTAAGAAAATAGCATAGCTCTCCAAAATCCTTCATCTCAAATTTCATCTTGAGAAGACTCTCCACATTATTGATCTCTATCTTAGTATTATCCATAATGATCAAATGATCCACAAACATAGAAATGGCCACAATTCATGTATCAATCTCACACACATAGAGTGCTAGTAATAAACATATGCTTTGCGAAATCCAATGCCAACAACCTATTTTGCAATCTTGTCATGCCATATCCTAGGTGCTTGCTTTAGCCCATACAAGGCCTTACAAATCCTACATACATAATCTCAATGACTCTCATATACATAAATAAGTAGCCGCTTCATACAAAATATCTCTCGCAACTCCCTATGCAAGAATGTATTTTTTACATACATTTGATGCATGATCTAACCCTTTGATATAGACTCTACTATGAGAGTCCTTATGATGGCTATTTTAGCCACTAGAAAAAAATTCTCCTCACAATCAATACCATGATTCTATGTACACCCTTTGGCAATGACTTGTGCCTTATGGTGCTCAATAGATCCATCTACATTATTCTTAATCTTGTAAATCCATTTGTAGTTAATACCTTTCTCGCCCTCAAGTAAGGGCATTGACTCCCATGTGTCATTATCCATAAGTGTTTCTATTTTTTCATCCATAGCATGATCCCACTACTCATTACCCACCACAACATTCTCAAAAGAAGTGGGTTTCACATCATGCACAACCTTAGCCATATATACACAATGATTAGCTACATAGCTATCATATGTCAATTGTTGCATTGGCTTTCTCACTCTAGTTAGCTTGCATGGACTTGGATCACTATGATGTGCTTTAGCACCCTCTTGTGTGCATTTTGCATGCCAAGTGTTTTAAAAGATGGAATTCCAAAGTCCTCATCCAAGCTCTACTCAATCAGAGCCATCTAAGTTAGCATCAACATGAGGAAAACCTAATGATACATCTATCATAATAGGTGAGTCCCCAACCTTCCCTTTACATTTTCTTGACATTTGTGATATACTTGGTGGAGTAACATGTGATGCCAATATGCCACTCCAAGGTTTTTCAATGGAACCATGACTAAATGACCCTTTCAGTCCACTAAATGTCTTTGATTGCTGACCTCCTCTGTATAGAATCACACTCTCATGCTCATCAATCCCAATTGCATTCTACATGCTACTATATTAGCTACTTATTTCATAAAAAACAATCTCTCTACTAACTCTCATTAGTCTTGCTCTTGCAGTGACTTGCTAATACACAAATACTTGCTTGAAATGAAGAGAGTGAATAATAGTTTTAAAAACTAAAAGAGATCCTAGCATCTCTTCCCATTATCCTACCACCATGTTGGGATCAAGATTTTTATGTGAATCCTAGTGTGGAATCAAAGTCTCTAGAAGTAGTATTACTACAAAAGGATCCAAGGACCTCACTCATGAGGCTTGAGTACTTCGCTAGTAGAGTGATGAGACTAACAGAGAAGAACTACAATCCTATTGAGTAGATGGTTTTAGCTCTTATATTTGGTGTAAATAAGTTTTGCTCTTATCTTTTTCCAAGGCACTTTGTTGTTATTATTGTAGAGGATACCTTTCCCTATGTCTCACAAACATGGATATTTTATTTAGGATTTGTAAGTGAGTGATCTAGTTGTAAGAACTTGACTTTACAATAATGGTAGAAGACTCAACCCAAGCATGCCTTTCCAATGTGCTAACTCAAAGATACCATAAGAAAAAGGTAAAAACCAAAAACAAGCTCATGCTACAATCCTAAATGGAGCCATTCAAGGTATTAGATGAAGCCTTTGCACTCTACTTTGATGAAGCATATAAGAGGAAGGAAGGAAAAGCAACAACTGGTATAGTGGTTTTTAACCATATGAGAGAAGATAATGGGAAGATGAGTTTCTATCCAAGGGGTGAGATCAAATAATGGGACAGAGTGTGTAGCTCTTTCTAAGGGACTAGAATAGTATCTAGATAATTAGATTCATAGATTGAATGTTTTTGTGATTCCATGTTATTGATCAAATAGATTCAAGGAACTTGGACTTGTAAGAGTGGAAATTTGGCTACTAGATTAAGAGAGGTGATAAGTCTTATGAAGAAGTTGGAAGATATACATGTACACTTTGTTCCAAGATATAAGAATCAGATTGCAAATACATTAGCTAGTGAAAAAATAGGAGATTCAATGGTGGGAGTTGTAGAGCTACAAGATCCTAAGTTTCAAGGTAGTGAATATCTACACGATATTATTTGTTTTCTAGAGTCAGGAGAGCATTCTGATCACTTCACTAAGAAGCAACAAAGATGGCGAACTCAAAAGGCAACTAGATATTGAATCATGAACAATGAGCTCTATTGTCAAGGAAAATTTCAAGCTCTTCGTGGAAGGTCCCATCTTGCAATGAAATTAGTGACATTTTGGAAGCTTTCCATGAGGAAGTATGTGGTGGCCATTTTACCCATGATATCATTAGTAGGAAAATACTCTAAGAAGGGTATGTTTGACCAAGCCTACAGTGGGATGTGCAATTCTAATGCAAGGCTTTCTATGTGTGCCAAAGAACATGGCCAAGGAAGCTCACTTGTGAACCTTAAAACCATATTAAATCATATGGGCCATTTGAAAAGTGGGGGATTGATGCGATTGCCCCTCTTCCATGTACTAATACTCGAAAGCAATACATCATAGCGAGAGTGGACTATATGATTAGATGGCAAAATGTAATATTTCTGTGATAATGTTTCTAACCCGCATGATACTCATGCAAGGGAATTCCAGCATCAAAAATATTGACGGTGCGATTTTCAAATTATACACAACGTATCCCGATCTCCACTTGCATAAACGAGACAAGAGGGAAAAAAAAACCATTTAGTTACCTTGGAACTTCCTCTTAGTAGGAGGCCAAAAAAATAATATTGGAATTATGGTAAATTTTTTAAAAATTATTCCCTCCTTCCCCCTAGACGGTCATGCTGGAGGAGAGGGAGAGAGAGGCGCTTATGACTAAGCACCGTGCTGGATGCCATGGGGGGATGAATGCCATGCAAATGGCCGTGTGGGGGGAGGGAGGTCCTCCTCCCTTCACCCTATAAAAACCCCCTGTGGGGGGGTGAGTAAGGAGAAATCGGACGCCACCAGGCTGAAGGGAGAGAGGGGATTCTGAGAAGGGTAGACTACGCCAGTTGCCACCATTGAACAAGATAGGGAGAAGGAAAGGAATCCGCTAAGCCACCGCCGTGAGGTAGTCGTAACAAGGAGGAAGATGCCGCCTGTGCCGAGGGACTGGTCAAGAAGCAGCCGAGGCAGAAGGAAGACATCGCTGGTTCAGTCGCCGTCTTCTTGTCCACGTGCTTCCCCCAGAGAAGCTTCAAGAAGCTACTTGAAGCTTCTAACGGCTCTTCCAACGCCCCCCTTCTCGTGGGTTCCGCCCCCCCCCCCCCCCCCCCCCCCCCGCCCCACAAAATTCTTTAAAGACATTTAAGCCCCCTTCCTATGAGGCTTTCATAAGGCCTTTCCCTTGTGTTTTTTTTAATACATAACCCCCCCGAGAATTAAGCCCCTTTCCCCCCTTTTTAATTCCATTAGCCGGGTCTTAAACCCCCTTTTCGTGGACCCTTTTTCCTTTACCTCTACAAAGCGGTTTTTACAAACTAGGGACTTAAGCATCCTTTCACCTTGCATCCTTGGAAATTGAGTACTTTCCTTTAGCATTTCCACAAAGTCATTTCTGTGGATTTTTCCCCCCATACAAGTCTTTTAAGGTCTCCCATTGCATTCCTACACAAGCCTTTTAAAACCATTTCCCTACTTCAAGGAGGAAACTTATAAAGCCTTCTAAAGCCCGATTTCAAAAGACGGTGCAATTGGTCAAGGAAATCGAATCACAAAGGGAGTTTCGCGTGCGAAGGAGACGAGCCAAGATCATAAGTCTACGGGGGCCAAGGTGAGAAAGTTGAATATGTGATGGCTCCTAAAAAGGCACAAGGTGCAACTGTAGGAGGATCATCTCCTAACATCCATGTGGATATTTCACCACAAGTGCAGGTTTTTCTTCCTAATTTTGATTTATGTCGTAATAATTCAATTATGCATGATTCATTTACGAAAATAAGGATGCACTTTTTCGATTGAAATACTTTGAATAAATTAAAAGGAAATAGCTTACGATCAAGGAATTGCTCATTTGAATTTTTCCAATGAAACGAATGAAAGGACATAAGACATCTATGCATTCTTAGCAATTTGTTTATATGCATTACAAGTAATGAATTTAGATCAATTAAATATCATCTTTATAAAGTCAAAATTATTATTATACACTTCAATTATGCATGGAAAGAATAAATCACATGTCGCATTATTAGGCATTTTTCCTTCGAAATGATTCATTAAAAGAAATTTGCTAATAATCCATAGAAATTTGCAAGGCATTTCCGAGCTGCATGAAGTAGATTAAACCCTAGTCAATTGGCTTAAATCTCAATCAACTACGTAAATAGTTACAAGAGGTTGTGTAATGCTCATTCAGCGTACAAATATCTCATTTAGAAAAGAAGTTAGAAAAAGTTGCATGGTTCACATAAAACCCTAAAGCTTAGTAGCATGAATCTTGATTGCATGTTACAGAAGGATCAATAGGAATTATGCCATAACGTAACTTATGCTTTGATCTTAACCAAAAAAGTTAGGGATTGTGAATCTACTCATATGTAGGCAATAAATCAGGTGGTTACAAAAATGGTATCGTAAATATATTCAAGAATAGACAAGTAAATTGGTTTAAACCTAAACACCTAAAACTGCAAAGGAATCGCTTAGGAAGGATTAAATCAACGCAACATATCCCAAAGAGCTAACTAGGGTTTAGCATGTTGAGGACGTGACCTAATCGTTCTCATTTCCAAAACTGAAACTCTTATACCCTAAAGACTTGGCCTCATTCACAGAGTGTAGGGACAATAGGACATACTTGCAAGAAACGATCTAGGGTTTTTACCCTAAGGATGGCTCACTAAAAGGATGAAACTCAATTTGAATTTGGAACCCTAGGACCGATAATGTCGGCCTAGTGCAATCAAGAACGGATTGTTATAAAGACAACCTAACCCTGTCTCTTATCTAATCATGATTCCGTGATTAGAAGATGTCGTTCGATGGGTAAAATAGTCCCATGGATTAGGTGCGACACTTGGCAACAAGTTCCAGAGTCGCATGACCTTGTGATTTGATCACAAAGGAATGGCCAATTCCTCTGAATGAGATTGGAAGATTCTTGCGTAAGTTTATCTTGCAAGAGGATGAGTAGTCATCCTGACATAGCACCTTTCTTGGGAAAAGTAACCAAGATAAGGGAATTAGATAATTGCTTGGAAGCAAAAGACTAATCAGTAAATTGGAATAACATATCTACTGCTAATAGAACTTAAGGTCTTGGTTAAGTTGGGTTAATAGGGTACGGCCCTAACCCAAGGATATAGGGTTAACAAACAAACCCTTGGGAATCTTTCCAAGTTGTAATTGATCCCGGATCAAGTGTTGGATGCATTCAGAAAGAAGAATTCACTCCTTAGCAGTTGGCCAAAAATAATGACCAATGGAAATGATTGTGCTTGTAACAGTTTTAAGAGCACTGTTTTGCTTTGTTTGCTCAAAGAATTAAAGGATGAAAAGATATCTAATGCTTTAGGTTGAAGGCCTAAAGGGAGAGGCAGCCTCAGTTACCCCTGAGTGCCTGCCTGACCCTAACCAAGGGGGTTGTTAACCACACCAGGAAGGTGGACCGAAACCGCTGTGAGAGGTCTCTCTGTTGAGCACTACTTTTTGTATAGAGCGCGGATGAACCCATCTTACTAGACGCAAGAGATCTGCGGACTACAATGTATCGACATGGCCCTGACCCTGTAAACAACGTTAGGGAGCTAACTTCTAAGATAACCCCAAACTGTTATACTTAAATCAATTACATATCATATAGTAATGAGAGTGAACTTACCACAATCTTGTAATTCAAGACTGCTTGGTCGATTATCTCAACTCGAAACTCTCCATAGCGTTGCACATGCTCTATGGACAAACGACGTTTCCGACGAATGGCCAATTTGCATTGCGTACATGGACAGGGGACACGTTGATTGAGCCAAACCTCACGATCCCCACAATGTTGGTTGTGAGTGCTAGACATCTTGACTGCGATGTAATGGAATGATAATTTAATAATGATTCTATATTGTATATTGGGACCACTCCACTATATATATTTCAGGTCTTTTTTTTTAAATTTTCGTACCTATCTCTTTGATTTCAGCTCTAAACTTATCTATCTTTGAGGTCGGCTCTAAACTATGCTCACACACACATACATTTTTATAATAGTTAATAGATCTTCCTTTATGCTCACACACATACATTTTTATAACAGTTAATAGATATTCCTTTATGCCTTGAAAGGCACAACTCCTTTTGAAGCTTTTATTGGTCAAACGCTAGTAGTGAGTTGTTTGAAAGTTTTTGGAAGCATTACTTATGCTCATAGAAAGAAATTAGACTCTAAATCTCTCAAACGTATTCTCATGAGTAATAGTAACATCACCAAAGCATTTTACTTTTATGATCCTAGAAAAAGAAGTATTTCTACATCTAGAAATATCATTGTGGATGAATATGTAGTTTAGAAAGATCTTGAAAAAGATACAATCCAAACAAAACAAGCATCTCATTTCTCTTTCTCTACATCTCTATCTCTCTCACTCTCTCTGTAAAATTATAATCAAGCAAAACAAGTATCCCCCTTCACACTCCTTTCCATTTCTCTTTCTTTCAGCACTTCCTACCCTATATACGTTGAAAACATTGAAGAGAACCAACACAAGAAAAAATATAAAAAGTCTCTCTTCCATTTCTCTCTTTCAACACTTCCTAACCTACATTGCAAATTAAAGCAACACAAAGATTGAAGAAAAACCAACACTTTCTAACCTACATTGCAAAGAATAAAAACCAACACAAGAAAAAATTTGAAAACACTCGTTTCCATTTCTCTCTCTTTCAACACTTCCTAACCTACATTGCAAAGCAACACAAAGCAACACAAAGATGGAAGAGAAACCAACACTTTCTAACCTACATTGCAAAGCAAAATAAAGATTGTAAAGAAACCAAAACAGGGCATACCATCGTGCTCTCTTCTTCTTCCACGACCTCTTCATGCGGGTGACGCTCCTCTCCTCATGTGCGGCTCGCGGCTTGCTTCCTTGCTCACCTCCCTTGCTCACCTCCCTCTCTTACTCACCTCCCTTTCTCTTTCTCTCCGCCTTCGCCTTGCTTCTGCAGTTCGCGTGCGCGTTTGAAAGAAACATTCGGGTTTCCACGAAATGTTACCAGAGTAAGTCGTCAACACTTCCTAACCTACATTGCAAATTAAAGCAACACAAAGATTGAAGAAAAACCAACACTTTCTAACCTACATTGCAAAGAATAAAAACCAACACAAGAAAAAATTTGAAAATACTCGCTTCCATTTCTCTCTCTTTCAACACTTCCTAACCTACATAGCAAAGCAACACCAAGCAACACAAAGATCAAAGAGAAACAAGCACTTTTTAACCTACATTGCAAAGCAAAACAAAGATTGTAAAGAAACCAAAACAGGGCATACCGTCGTGCTCTCTTCTTCTTCCACGACCTCTTCATGCAGGCGACACTTCTCTCCTCACGTGCGGCTCGCGGCTTGCTTCCTTGCTCACCTCCCTTACTCACCTCCCTCTCTTGCTCACCTCCCTTTCTCTTTCTCTCCGCCTTCACCTTGCTTCTGTAGTTCGCGCGTGCGTTTGAAAGAAACATTCGGGTTTCCATGAAATGTTACCAGAGTAAATCGTCACTATTATCGTTAATACCGACACATTTTTTGACTTAAAATATTTCGAGGACTAGTGACGTAAATAGCGACGCTGGAAAAAAAACGTCGCTACTTAGCATCGCTATATGTGTGTATCCTTGTAGTGAAGGTTGTTTTGGAAAGAGGAAGACAGATAAAGAAAGGAGAGAAGAAAATAAATCGAGAGCATCTAGGAAAAATGATCATGATTTTGATATTCCATTGGGGGAAGGGGAAAGTGATTATGACCTAAAAAGAGATATGATGGAAAAGAAGACCGATATATCTCTTTCTCAGTTGATGGAGTTGTGCCCTAGGATGGGAGGATAGTGAAAATTTTAGTGATTCCGAAGTCCAAGGAAAGAAAGAGAGGAGCAATGAGAGTTTTGAGTGTAGAGGAGTTACCTGATGGATGCCTAGTATAAGAATCAAAACATAGGTGAGACATATACTGATGGAGAAGCACAAGTTAGTGTGATTGCTTAGGCTTGTTTATAGTAGTTTCGATTTCAAATTATAAAGGGATAAAAATTTTGATCATGCTTTCTAATCATGCTAACGTGAGGTGCCTAGGCATAATTTGAAATTTAGAGGTCAAGGTGTATAGTGTGTCTATGAAGATCGATTTTCATGTTATGACAGCAAGGTTATGGGATTTTCTACTTATCCTTGGTAGACCATGGCTTAGAAAGGCAGGTGCAATACAAGATTGCAAGAAATGAATCACAACAATTTATTATTGTAGAGGAATAGAAAAAAATCTTGATATGGCTTTGAGAAAAGAATTGGTGAATGAGGATGACCCTGAAGAAGAAGAGGAGGAGGAGAGTAATAGTTTTGAGGAAGATGATAGTGAGGAGGAAAGTTCTAAAGGTGATTCTGATTGAGAAGTGTCATCGATTATATTAGAGTTAGTAAATCTTGAGAGAGATAGGGAGAGACAAGAGAATCAAGAATTTCTTGATGGTAGATCTAAGTGTTTGGGAGGTGAAGAGAGAATTGAGGAGGATTTTTTGAGTTTCTTAAAAGACTATGAGGAGAAGAGCTTAGAAATTGAAAGATTTAATTATAAAGTTGAGGATTCAGATTTGTTGCCAAAAGAGATTGATGCAATTGAGTGTGGATGTGAGCTTCTAGATATAGGGGCTGATCGAGAGAGTATCGAGGTTATGGATTTTGATTCTTATTGTTATGATCTTGTTGTCTATGAATCTAGTAAGTCTTGTGAATTGGTTGGTGATGTTTTGAGTAGCCTTAGAGAGGCTTCTATTTGTGAATTTGCTGATGTTTCTTTGAGTAGACCTAACCTCATACTTCTTGATATTTTTGTGGATGATTATATGGTTGATTTGGGCAACAATGAGGAAGAGAAAACCTCATCTGATAGTTTTACAGTTTCTTTAAGTTCTTCTAGTGTTTTTAATAATGATTGTGATGATTGTAATTAGGGTTTTGAGAATAATGAAAGTGACAATGCTGAAAATATGAGAGGAACTTGAGTAAGGCTATGAAAAGAATTGAAATAATGAGGGAATAGTGATCTAAAATTAGGGAAAAGGAGATCAAAAGTAACTATGAGCTGCAAGTTGAAGAGGGCTTTAGAGTTGAGTATTTGGATGAGGTTAATGGCCCTAATTTTTTTGGTTAGTATTAAATCTTCTTGTGAAGATTCTAGTGAGATTGTTTGTGGAGATATTGTGACAAGGGTTGACAATTGTGTTTGTGGATTAGATGAGTTGCAGTCTTATTATGTTGAAGAGATGAGTGGTTTGAATGGTTGTCTTTGAGAGACACCATATCTTGATGAAATTGGTTCTTGTAGTATTGACAAATAGAAAAGGACTCAATTGGATGTAGGTGATAGTATGATTGGGTGTTTTGTAGTGATGGGAGACCTTTTTCTAGCATTTTCTAATGAGTTTTTTTAGTTGGTTGGATGTTCATGTAGATGGAACTGAGTTTGGAAACATAAAAAGAGTCGAAATCTTGTTCAATAACTTAGAATTGTCATGCTTTCTCTTAGGGCGGATGGGAGGGATATATTGCTTGTTGTGAATGATGCAAATAGTGTGGGTAATTTCAAGGATTTTGGATTGCAAAACTTTGCTAATTTTGAACAGAATTTTACGGATGGTTTGTTTTTTCACAATGTGGAGTTACTTGAGAGAGATGTGACATTCATTTTCTCGATTTTAGAGTTTAATGAGGAGCTAAGGGATAGATCATTGGACTCAACTTTTGATTGGATTGTAAATGTTTCATCATTTTATGAAATAAACTACTACACATAAATGCTTGCAGACTATGAGGAGGACTAACTATGTCAACCACTTTCGCATAAACTAAAAAACCCTAGAAAGATATTAGGTAGATATGATTTTTGTAGCTTAGTTGTTTGTGTAACTACTTGTTTTAGTTGTGGATTTTTTGTATTTATCTAAAGAAAGAATCTTTTGTGTTAATACTTTAGATTTATTGAGCTTGGAAACTTGATAGCCTTGGTTGAGATTGGTGTTTTTCTAGACAAATTGGAGCAGGAATTTGGTGGTAGCTACCAAATAACTTGAAACATGTATATGTTTTTATTGGTATCTTTGCACATCACAGGGATTATAGGTTCATGAGAACTTCAAGTTTCACTTATTGGATACATTGTACTTGGGTGCCATATCCATATTTTATCAAAATTTTCCATGCCATGGGTTGGGTTGATGCACTCATTGCACTATCGTTGACCACTAGAACTGTGTGATACCCAATGCAATTAGATGCATGTGTACTTGAGAGAACACCTTTCATTGTGCATGCCCCATTTTTTGAATGAATGATAGTTGGGATTTTCATCATTAAATAAGGAACTTCTAGAAAAGTGGGAAAGGTGGTTGGGTGACTTTAAAGGTCATGGAGGACACCTTTACTTGTTTCTTGAGATGGGTTGTTTATTTGGTGAACATCATGAGGACCATTTTTTTCATGAGTGTTTGTTCGTTTTGACTAGGTGAAGTGGAGTGCAACTTTTTTTTGTTTTTTGCTAAGTGTCCAAATGTAAGGTTAAGGACCACAATTTAATCAAAGAATTGTGTTTCCATCTTGCATGACTCACGAGCAGTTGTAGGTAGGATAGGCAGGAATCCTTCACTGCATTCATCTTTTCATGTATTAATCAATTTTGTGAATGCATGGCATACGTTTGATTATGCACTTCTTTTCAAAATCATGTGTGATTGAGCATAGGGTTCACCTTCAAAAGCATATCTTTACTAGGATACATTGCATGGTATCAAAGCACATACATTAGAAATATCATTTCATTTTGAAACACAGATGAGAAAACTTGGTTGGGGTTTGTGAATATAAGGTAGCTAGAGAAGTTTTATGAAGACCATGGTTATTTATGATGAGTATAGGAGGAGGATGCTCCTAGCCAAAGGCTTGCAAGGCCTTTAATATTGTACATAACCGAAAGTAATTTGAAGACCGTAAGATAACTTCACTAATAGATCTTCTTTAGAACAACACTACTACTAAAATTTGTGGGGGAGTTGACGAGTGATGTCAAACCTCTATATATTATTTGATTAGAAGGACCCAATTTTTGTGTCAAGGGTACTTTGTTGAATGGTAAAGTGAAATCTTTAGATTAGTTTCACTCTAAGGAAAGGTTAAGAGATCCATAGTTTTTTCTACAATAATAGTAGCCTAGGTTGTAGATCAATTGCTTATCATCTAAGCTTTGTTCAGATGATTGTGCCTTACAAGGATTCCAACAAACTCACTACTAGGTACATCAAGTACCTAGAAACATGTTTTACAAACTTTGATGGTTGCATAGGGATAATAGAAAATTGTGTGAGTTTGCATGAAGATATGGTAGAGGAAAATTAAGAGGGTCATCTTAAAGATAGAGAAGATGAGATCATGTCAATGTCATTAAAAGCACAAATAGTGTTGTGGAGTAATCTTAAGTGTTGTCTATTTAGGGCACCATGTAAAGAAGGTGGATTGTTGATAATATCTAGATTCTATCAAATAATTTTAATTAGGTCTTCTTTCTCCACCTTTGCTAAGTGTGAATTGGGTCTTCTTCTTTTAATGGACTGCATTACGGATTGTACCTATTTTTCAAGAAGAATTAATGGTTGTGATCATCCTTGCCTCACATGATCCTCAACATTTTGCAACACATCAAGGGAAGATTTCATATGTTCCAAGATCTATTGTTGTGAAGAAAGGATGTATATTCAGTAACAAACAGTCAACTTTTGTAGAGATGGTGTCTAAAGGGGGTGTGATTACTTGTTCTATAGGGAGAGCTTGTTGTAAGGTACGTCCTAATGGCTATCCAAGCACGTTTTTAGCAGTCTATCGAGAAATGAATCTAAGCGTCGCTACCCAGCACTCCCACGGAATGTTTTGGGATTTGTCGCCTAGGGTTCCCGCGTCCGCCTCGCAATAGAAGGTTCACTACCAAACCTACTAGGATCGACCTAAAATCTGGGTTCCTAGTGGCCAAGGTCTCTTAAGAGCAATCTAGCGTCAGATCCTAAACATCCTACTTTACGCAGAGATACCTAAGCTGAAGCAGACCCATGTCGCACTTGGTTCAAAGAGAATGGGAAATGAGAGAGATATGTCGTTTAACCTCTTTGCCCATAGGGCATAGTCCCATTCCTGTCCCCTAAAACGGCATGAATCAGGTTCTAACCTAATATTACCTAAATCTCATATGACTGTAGAACCTTGTGAGAAACCTCCCACTCTTCTGGGACCACCCTTTTGTAGGACAGACCCGTCGGGGGTTCCGCCCACCCGCTTCCCTCAATAGGAATTATTTATTTATCTAATTAGGTCCTACCACATTTATGTGTGACATTTAAAATCAGCTTCCTTAATTAAGCATTTTTAGAAATAGGGTTCATTCACGTAACTTATAGCACTGACATGAAAACAGTTCAAACAGGTTCCTTGGAAGCAACTTTATATTAGCATTTTAACTGAGATACAAATATTGTCCAAAAATGACATTTCCCGCAATCCATGAGAATGTGTCTTATTTTCTCCAAGTTTCTGCCCTTACACTAGTAATAGGGCCTCGAGAATTTATCTCGAGTCACGTAGATCGTTTGAGTAGGACTCAGAGGTAGGGAATTTATAGCCAGAGCCCCCCTAGCATCCAAGCATCCTCCTGTGTTCAAACTAACCCATGAAGAGACCTATCATGGCGGATTCAGTCCACGTTCCCATCACGGTTATTTGGGACCCCCTTGTCTAGGGTTGGCGGCTAGTTGGGGGTAGCTTGGCATGCCCTCCATGAATTCAACATGATTCATTATTCAAATTTCTTTTGTGAGTTGGATCATGCAATCCTTTCATAGACATTGAATCTAGATTTACAAGCACAAACAACAATAAATGTGAGTGCTTAGGACATCTGCTAAGGTGGAGTTCCCATCTTTGAACACTTGGTGTTGCCCTTCTTGGGTCTTTCTTGCCTTGGTGTCTATTTCCATTATCTTTTGAGGGATAGAGAATACCCTCTTCCTCACCTCACTCCTATGTAATAGGAGCGAGAAATTATGTATTGGATTTATATCCGATAGTTTTTGGATGGTAGCTTCCCTAAGTTGCTAACTTTTAGTTCTTATCTTAAGGTCCATGTCTTAGATGATTCAAATTGGGATTTCAGTTGGTTAGTTGTTGGTAACTATTTTTCCACCTTATAATTTTATTAGGGTTCTAAGTTTTCCCTAGGTTTTCCTTCCCTCAAGATAGAAGGAACTTTTGTTCATTCCTCTCGCAAGTCAAGACTAAACTAAGCCCATTTACAATCCTTAAATAGTTGCAAGCATCGAATGTAACATGGCAAATGGTCATTCCCCTTGTGGATACGATATTTGAATTTTCTTGTGTTAGCTTGGAGATGTATCATATTTTGAAAATGATATCTCCAAGAGTGCTTTGGACTCATCAGGCTAGTTATTGGGATAGAGACCAAAGAGCATGCTTACTTGACTCTAAGTCAAAATATGATCGTAATATCAATTTGATCTATTTACGATTAAATTTAGCCGAGTCAAATTAAACCCTAGCCTTATTTATCATATAGGATTTCATTTACCAAACTGCCTCATGCAATTTAGTTTAGCGATTCACATGTGCATCTTAAATCTATCTTTTAAGATAAATCCCTATTATGTAATGCAACTGAAAGTGTCCATGATGCCATGCAAATCTAGACACAAGTCTTTCTTGAGTTGATAATACGATGCGGGATTCCCATTCATGAAATTTTTTTCTAGTGCATTTATGCAAATCATAAAGTGTGACCTAAGTATTTAAGTGCGAGTGTACATGAGCTCATCATAAATGCGAGTTAATTCACTCTAATGGTCTACAGGATGCTATTGACCTACACGGAATATTTATGTGCATTGGCAATCTATGATGCATTTGCAAAGGTTGAAACCTATTACTTGGCTTAATGCTATAACAACCCATAGATGATTAATATATTCATGGCAAATCATGGTTATTAAGCCTTTTTAACTACCTTTCGAGTTATGCAAGTTACGTGATGCGAAGTATGAGTTCTTCCTAATGATGTCCATGCTTAAATGTTTGGTTCAAAGCACTAGAAATAGTAGTAATACCTGCTTTTGCAGTGTCAAATTAGCGTTTACGCTCGATAACCCGTTCGTATTGGTGGTGGCATCTTTGTGTGATCCTCCTTCCATAGTCACGGCCTTTCTGGCTACTTGCAAGAGTTTGCACTTTGGGGCCATTATGGAGCTTCAAATATGTCCTTCACTCCTTCGTGTACTGGAGTTCCCTACGCCTTGCCTTGACTTTCACAATCCTTTTGTCAACTAGAGGTGGTAGATGGAGAGATCTTAGGAAGTGGCGATGGGGAGAGAGGGTGCTTCAAGGCTTTGTCCAAGTAAAGAATTTTCCTTGGGCCTCTTCTTTCTCTCTCTCTCTCTCTCTCTCTCTCTCTCTCTCTCTCTCCCTCTCTTACTCTAAGTTTCCCTTCCCTCTCCCTCTCCCTCTTTCTCTCTCTTTCTCTCCTTCACTACCTCTCCCTCTCTTTCTCTCCTTCATAAGTTGGTAGCAAGGGGGGGGGGGGGAATTTATAAGGGGAAGATAGTAATAATTGGGGGAAAAAAGAAGAGAATTATCATCCTTTCTTAAGGAGGGGGGAAAGAAGGGTATTATGGGGGTATTGACATAGGGGCCCCTCCCTTTGCCTTCGTCCAAGTATCTATAATGGCCCTCCTGCCATGCAATTTGTGACTCCTAGGGGAGAAAGAGAGATAGTGGGGGGGGGAGGGGGGGGAGGTAGCACATGTGTGCCCCTCTCCCCATTGTCACTATCGTCTATGACTAGTTCATCTTTTTGTAATTATTCTTTATCATTACTGATGTCATCTCTGGCTCTCCATGGAATCAGACGTCTCCTCCCTCACCCTCGTTGATTGTGAGTTCAGCTCCCCCTCCCTCCACTAGATGGCCACGCTAACAGGGGCGACATAAAAAATTTCCTTTTAATTTGGTTTAAAAAGGGGGGGATCCTTACGACGGAATATTACATCCTTCTTCCCTTAAGGAATCGAGATGTCCTTATCTCGAAAGGAATTGGGGGTATTGTTGGTTGAGAGTACTCTCGTCAATCCACGTGGCATCTTCATTTGAAAAGTCCTTCCACTGGATTGGATACATATTTCTTTAGTAGGCTAACACGGAATACATTGTGAACCTTTACGTTTCAGGGAGTTTGAGTTTGTAGGCACACTCTGTGACATATTTGAGTACATCTCCCTTAAGCCTTTCCCAATGGTAGCTCTTCCTCACCGTTGTTGAGGGTTTTAATGTATCCAGGATGGCTTGAAAAGGGGAAGTCATGTGCTTCCTAGAGTATTCTCTATTTGAGTTTCTTGCTTGAAGGGTATGCATAACCTTGTCCTAAAATAGATAAGTCTCCCATTGACAGAGAATTCTTGATACTTGAATTTAAGTCTAGGGTTTTGGTCATTTTCCAAACTTTCCTTCATCATCTTTAGATATTCTGGGTCATGACTAGCTTCCTCCTTGGCTAATTCAAGGATAGGGTTACTGGACATTGATACCATGGTTGCCAATGATTCTTCCATCGAGGGTTTCTCCATAATAAGAGAGTTGAGGAATGCTTTGTGATGGGATCTAAAATGGGCCAGCACTGGCTATGGCACTAGCCGGACCTCATGCATATGACAGACAACCTCACCACACGGCCTCGCGGGCCAGGAGTGTCTAAAACTCACTTTACACTAAATGCTTATAATGATTTTGCATTTGTATCAAATATATAGTCCAAAGTTCACCTTCCCTTCTCCTTAGAGGGAGGTCCCATAACATATAGGCATAATGCCTCGTAATACACACATAGGGAAGCACCTCTCGGCTGATTGCCACGGCTCCACTGCGAATCTCCTACACCTCGGGGATTGGCCCCTTGATGCATCGCTAACACATATAACATTTGCACAAACTCCACTCTTTTATAATTCAGTGTTCCATGAGATTTTTATTTGCCTCACAAAACTTTCCTCAACGGAAGCCCCGTCTAACCGATGACTTAGGTTTCCTATCCTCTCAACGTTTGTCAAAGTTTATCAATCAATTGTAATGCATTCCAGGAGATATCACGTGGCGGCATGCTTGATGCAAGGTGTATGACGATTGTGCAAAACCATTTTATGATTAAAAAACCAGCCATGTGAGGTGCGGAAAATAGCTCTTTCATGAATTTTAACTAAGCGTTACGTGCTTCGTTGCTTTAGGGACTAGCACCGGAACTTCCATGCTACTAGTCGCCTATATTTAATTATGGAATGATCCCTAAATGCTATGCACAAAGAGGAAAATCAGAATTTGTATCTTTTTAGCAATTAGATCGTCGCACAAACTTCATCCCGCCCTCACCGTTTAGGTGTTACTGCAGTGCATAGGTATAAATGGTTGTTTTGTATCATTTTTGTATGTAAAAAACAATAAACACATACAATAACACAAAGGACGAGGCCAAACTGAGGCTTAACCTCATGCTTTAACCTTGCCAAACATTCATGCACATAAATATTATTTTTTCATTTTTTAAAGCGTGAAAATCCTAATTTTCTTCATTTTTCACTATTTTTTCTTATTTATTATTCATGAAAAATAGGTATTTTCTTATTTATTTGTGTTGAATTATTATGTTTACTGAAACTTAGCATTTTCTTTGATTTAATCCCATTTTCATTCCTTTTCTTCTAACTCAAAATCGAAAAAACCACTAATTTCCATTAAAAATTACATTTTACGGGTTTTAAAGAATTAATAACGACTCTAAATCATTACGGCTTCTACATTTTTGTAGTTACAGCCCTCAAACATGATATAAACTAGATTCAAATAAAAATTCATTGCATATGAACAACATTTGGACCATGAAACAACAAAAACAAGTAAATTTCTTCATAAAATTGGAGCATACCGCGTGTCTTGCATGTTGCGGGTTTTTTAATAAGTATTCTGAGCAGTCCACAGACCGATCAACAACCATTCTTCACTGTTAAACCTCTTTCCTTAGCCTCGTCTTCATCTTGAAGCAATCCAATCACAGCTGGATAAGCATCCTTCAGAACCTCTTCTTTTTTATTTCTTGCACATGAATTGCCTCTATGCAGGAGAGAGAGGGAGGAGAGAGAAATACTAGTTTTTTATCTCTTTGTTCAGTGCATCATTCTTTGATCTGTTTTTTGTGATGAAGGGCGAATGATAGAAGCATCTCAGGCCCAAAAGGATTCCTCCTGCTTCCACCGATCAGAAAATGATGATGAATGGGGAAATTTTTGGGGCGCAAAAAACTAACGCCTCCCCCCCAATGTTTCATTTCGTGGCTTCTTGGGCTGTTAAGCTCTTTGTTAAGAGCTTTTAATCTCTTAATCAAATTATCTAGTTCATGCCTTTTGCTTTCACACTTTCGGCAAATGGATTTTTCAATTTTGAGGGGGCAAACGACATCGAAATCGAGATTCGTTTGGAGGATGAGTGGTTTCATGACGTCGAAATCTACAAAGTTTGGCCCCGTCGGGCTCTTCCTGGCTTCCAGATCCAGTACTTCACAACCCTGAACCTTGCAGGGATTAAATGGGGGATCAAACGATCTCGGAATGGAGATCCAAGACTTGCATTGGATTCCTGACGTCATTTTGCATCTAGGAAAACTCTAGCTCGGCCATCTACCACCGTTTGATTTTCATGAAAATAAGTACCATCGCTTTAGGGAAGGATTGCCACCGCTGCCTTTGACGAAGTCTATTTTTCCTCTTATATTCGTAGTTCTTGGATATTTTTAAGTACTTCTCGCCATCATAAATCATCTATCATTGGCGACCACGGGATAGGGCGACTTGGCCCGTCGAATCCCACGAACAGAACTACACATAAACAACAAAAAGGAGCATCAAGCTGATACAAAAAATTCACAACACAACACATCACACCCCTAACAAACCAAGGCATGAAATCCACGAGGAGTAGGCCCAGCATAATCTGATAGAAGGCCCGAAGCTAGTCACTAATCAACTGCTCCAACACGACCAAACTAAAAAGAACAATCAAAGAGGTCATCCTAAGTGGGGGTCTGACCTACCTTCCTGACTAAGGACTGTTGAGATATCGAGCTCCACTCGTGATATGCCAGGGTGACCGTTGTGCATTTATGTCACCGACTTGTCAGTTGCAGATGCGATTGGTACACCGCCCATGAATAATAGCTACATGATAGCTATCCTTATCTACTCTAGTTCGTGGCTCAGTTAGTATGCCACCTTAGTTAGTTGAGTTTGGTTTGAGACCCATATATAGGGTTCTTCTATTTCTTTGTACTAGAGTTCTTTTGGCTTACACAACTAAGAAGAGGAAAACTGTTTTCAGCCTCCACCCTTGTGTGTATTCCCCCATTGTGCAAGCAAGAAAGCTACAAGTGAGACTCCTTCCTTCTCTCCCAAAATCTTGACATGGTATCAGAGCCTTGTTCGTGGTAAGGAGCTCAAGAAAGCAAGCCAAGCTTGCGGTATTTTGGTAAGAAGAGCAGTGTTGCTTTCATTTTCTGTTTTGGGAGCAGATCTCTACAGGTAGCACAGCTGGAAATTGCAAGAGTGCATTGTCTCAGGTTGAGACACCCTTCGCGATGAAGCAAGAGGGCAGTATATGCTGCGGGAGAGGACTTTAGCCCTTGGCGACCCTGTTTTTTTGATTTGAGGCCATTTCAGGGCCTGTTTTGGAGGCGGAAGTTTTTCGCACGCACTCAGGAAAAGGCCCAGTTTTATGCTGTGCAGCCCATTGTTCTACAGGTCGGTGAAAAGTTACTGTAGAAATTGCATCGTATGCCTGTGTGCAGAGACATTGGGAGTTACAGAATCATCCTTGTTGCCTGTTGATGCAAAATCGTCACTAGGAAGTGACTGTGTGGTTAAATACCACTTTCGTCAGTTTTGCAAATTTGCCCTTGTGAGGCTGAAGTTGTGTTCTCTGCAGTGACAGAATTTTTTGCAGTATTCTGTAATGGCGTCTGATTCTCTTTCACAGATTGTAACTGAAAAACTTGACAAGAACAACTTCCAAGCATGGAAGTTTAGAATGACGAATTTCCTTATGGGAAAAGGATATTGGGAATTTGTTGCAGGAAATGAAGAAGAACCACTTCTTCCTAATGTTCCCAATCAACAACAAATGCAGGCATTCAAAGCATGGCATGAGAGAGCTAGGAAAGTTATGTACTGGCTATCTATTAGTATTTCAGACTCTATGATTATGCATATTCAAGATGCAAGTACGCCAAAGGAGGCATGGGATACTTTATCAAAAATGTATAGCACAAATACGCAAGCCAGAAAAATGCAGCTCAAGCAAGAGTTGCATAATGTGCAAAGAGAAAGTATGAGCATCAATGACTACCACATGAAGGTGAAGAAGATTGCAGATGCACTTGCTTCCATTGGGTCGCCAGTGGAAGATGATGATTTAGTTTCTGTGACCTTGAATGGTCTAGGAAAGGATTATGCACAGTTTCGGACATCCATTTCAGTTCGTGAAAGATTTCCTGATTTTGAGGAGTTGATTGCTCTTCTAATTTCTAAGGAGCAGAGAAATGGTGGTGCATCTTCTTCAAGAGGAACTTCAAAAGAAGCTGTCTTCTACTCAAATGTTGGAAGAGGTAGAGGCAATGGTAGAGGAGGCCGATTTGGAGGCCACGGTAGAAATCAGAATATGCAGCAAACTCAAGAAAACCAGTCCTATGGAGGAGGACGTGGTAACTCTAGAGGCAGGGGGAGCCAAAGAGGTCGTGGTGGATGGCAAAGAGGCCAAAATGTAAACAGTAATGTTGAATGCTACTACTGTGGTAAAATGGGTCATATGGCTAAAGACTGCTATAAAAAGCAGAATGACATCATGAATGGAAAATTGCAACAAGGAAATTATGCATCTTCTAGTAGACAGGGTGATGAAAGAAATGAATATTTGTTTATGGTGCAACACATGAACAATTCTGTGACAAGTGCAGAAGAAAGCAACGAAGTGTGGTATGTTGACTCAGGTGCATCAAACCACATGACAAGTCATGCAGAATGGATGGAGGATGCAAGGAAAATGGAAAAATGAGGATTTGTGGAGACTAGTGATGATACTGCACATCCTATTGTGCAGATTCAAAAATTTCCTTTGTCTATGCAAGATGGGAAAAAGAAATACCTGTCCGACGTATTTCATGTCCCGAATATCACCAAGAATCTGGTTTCTGTTGGTCAAATGGTTGAGCAGGGCTTGCAGGTCAGATTTAATCCTCATGGATGCTTTGTTGAGGATATGAAAAATAAAGGTCGCTTGATAGCAAAAGGAAAGAAGAAGGGCAGAATGTTTACGTTGGATGTAGACATGCCTAAATTGAGTGCAGCAATGTTTGCACATGGGACCGGTGTAGTTGCAGATATTGATATCTGGCATAAACGCATTGGTCATGTTAATGTACAGCGACTTAAATCAATGCAAGCCCAAAATATTGTTGCAGGATGCAGAAATGCATAAGGTATGTGAAGCCTGTCAGTTTGGAAAACAGACAAGGAAACCATTTCCTAGACATGTTCAAGAGAGTAAGAAGCCATTGGAATTAATCCACTCTGATGTGTGGACTACTAAAGCTACATCTCTTGGAGGCTATCATTATTTTGTCAGTTCTATTGATGACTATAGCAAAAAAGTTTGGGTGTATTTTATGAAAAAGAAAAGTGAAGTTTTTGGGCATTTCAAAACTCTTAAAGCTATGGTTGAAAAAGAAACAGGCCTGCAAATAAAATGCCTAAGGTCAGATGGAGGGGGAGAATACCTCTCAAATGAGTTTGCAAGGTTCCTGCAGGAGCATGGCATAAAGAAGCAATATTCATACAGTCATACCCCACAACAAAATGGAGTTGCAGAAAGGAAAAACAGGCATATTGGAGAGGTATCTCGTGCCATACTCAACAAAAAAGACTTGCCAGATTTTTACTGGGCTGAAGTAGTTGCTACGGCAGTCTATATAATGAATAGGACTCCCACTGCAGCAATACATGGGATGACTCCAGAGGAGAGGTATACTGGTAGGAAACCAGATATTTCTCATTTGAAAATTTTTGGTTGCATTGCCTATGTACATGGGCCAGATGAGTTGAGATCCAAGTTGGATCCAAAAGCTGAGAAGTGCATCTTTATTGGTTACTCTCTGCAGCAGAAAGGGTATAGATGCTATAACCCTTCTACTCGTAAGTTTACAGTGAGCAGAGATGTTTTTTTTAATGAGATGAGTAGCTGGTATAAACCAGTAAATGTGATTGATGATGTAGATGCACAAAATGGTAATGCTGCACAGAATTCACAGCAGCAGTCACAAAATATTAGTGGACATGGAGTGTCCTCTAGCAGTGGTTCATATTCTTCGCCATGGACAGGCAAATTGAGATCAGGAGAATCTCCTCAAAACAATGCAAATAGTGGTATGCAGGTTTCACGAAAAGGAAAAGAGAAGGTAGATCAGCCCATGTTTGATGTGAATGTAGGTCACTCTTATGTGGATGGTGAATCCAGTGGCTCAGAACAGAGCATTGATGATGAGTTGGGTATTCCTTCTATTGTTACACCTGGAGTAAGGAAGACCAGGGATGTTTTGAGAGCACCTGGGAGTGAATCTACTTTGCACAGGTCTACCAGAGCTAGGTATCTTGTGGATAGGCTGAAATATGATGGATTTACAGCCATTCACTATGCATATATAGTCAAAGTGATACAGGAACCAGAACCCACTTCTTTTGAGCAAGCCATGGAAAAAGAAAAATGGGAGAAAGCCATGGATGAAGAAATGGATGCCTTGGAAGCAAATGCTACATGGGAGTTAGTACCTTTGCCTAAAGGTAAGAATGCAATTGGCTGTAAGTGGGTTTATAAGGTGAAGCACAATGCAAATGGTTCTGTGAATAGATACAAGGCAAGATTAGTAGTCAAGGGGTATGCACAAACATATGGCATTGACTATGAAGAAACATTCAGTTCGGTTGCAAGGATGGCAACCGTAAGAGCAGTCATTGCTATGGCTGCATCAAAGGGATGGTCTTTACATCAGATGGATGTAAAGAATGCCTTCTTGCATGGTGATTTGCAAGAAGAGGTCTATATGGAGCAGCCACCAGGTTATGTGCATGCTGTTTATCTTGAGTTTGTTTGCAGGTTGAAGAAAGCCTTGTATGGCTTGAAGCAAGCACCTAGAGCATGGTCTAACAAGATAGGACAGTATCTTGTCACTATTGGCTTTCAGATTTCCAAGGCAGATTTCTCACTTTATGTGAGAAAAACAGAGAAAGATACTATGCTACTTGTCATTTATGTTGATGATTTGATTATGACAGGTGACAGTGATGAAGATATTCTTCATGTGAAAATGCTATTGAAGCAGAAGTTTGAGATGAAGGATTTGGGAGAGCTGCATTATTTCTTGGGCATTGAGGTGATTAGATCACCAAGTGGGATACAGCTCTTGCAGAGGCAGTATGGATTGGACATGCTGTCCAAATATGGGATGATAGGCTGTAAGCCTATTTCAGTTCCTTTGGAGCAAAATATGAAGCTGAGCACAGATGCAGGTGAGCTTCTGAAAGACCCTACTATGTACAGACGCATAGTAGGAAGCTTGATTTATATGACTATTACCATGCCAGATTTGAGCTATGCTGTTGGATTGGTAAGTCAGTTTATGCAGGCTCCAAGGAAACCACATTTGGATGCAGCTAGACGTATACTCAGGTATGTGAAGTCCACATTGCAGTATGGACTATTTTATGAGACTGGGGTTCAGATACAGTTGCATGGATACACTGATGCTGATTGGGCTGGTAGCATTTCTGATAGACGATCTACCAGTGGATATGTGTTCTCTTTTGGGAGTGCTGCAGTCACTTGGAGCAGCAAGAAACAACCTACAGTTGCCTTGTCTAGCACAGAGGCTGAGTACAGGGGTGCAGCAATGGCTGCATGTGAGGTAGCTTGGTTGCATAAGTTACTTTATGATATGCATCAGCCTACAAATGGGCCAGTTGTGATTTATTGTGACAACATGAGTAGTATACACTTGGCAAATAACCCAGTCTATCATGCTAGAACAAAGCACATTGAGGTGCATTATCACTATGTGTGGGAGAGGGTTTTACTAGGTTTTATTGATCTAGTTTATGTCAGCACAGAGGATCAAGTAGCTGACATATTTACGAAGGCATTGGGTATAGAGAAGCTGCGCAAGTTCAGAGACCTGCTTGGTGTGCAGGAATTGGGATTGAGCTCGAGGGGGAGTGTTGAGATATCGAGCTCCACTCGTGATATGCCAGGGTGACCGTTGTGCATTTATGTCACCGACTTGTCAGTTGCAAATGCGGTTGGTACACCGTCCATGAATAATAGCTACATGATAGCTATCCTTATCTACTCTAGTTCGTGGCTCAGTTAGTATGCCACCTTAGTTAGTTGAGTTTGGTTTGAGACCCATATATAGGGTTCTTCTATTTCTTTGTACTAGAGTTCTTTTGGCTTACACAACTAAGAAGAGGAAAACTGTTTTCAGCCTCCACCCTTGTGTGTATTCCCCCATTGTGCAAGCAAGAAAGCTACAAGTGAGACTCCTTCCTTCTCTCCCAAAATCTTGACAAGGACAACTCAACCAAGAGCTCCTACTAGGCGAGAACTCCTATAGCCTGATCAAGAAATATTTTCTTTTAGCACATTTCTTCTTTTAGGCTTATTATTTTTCCATACTCGGGCGTGTAAAAAAGAGGGAGCTGAGCGTAGTGACCTAAGGAGAACAGGGCATCGGCCTCAGTTACTGTCTCAGTACCCAAGAACCTGCCAAGTCCTCACAAGGAAACATTGAATCCTTTTCTAATGCTCGCTTTTATTTTCGCTCCAACTTTCTTTTATTTTCCTTATTTTTCTGCACCCCTAGGAAGACAAGGCATCAGCCCTCGATCTTGTCCCATCCCCAGGAACCTACCAGGCCTTCACTAGGCGATAAACAACAGCTCAAGGATTTTTCTTTCTTTTCTTTTCTATTTTAATAGGGATTAAAACCCCTTTTTACACACCTCCGTATATTCATATATTATCTTTCAAATCTTTATGGTTTTGTCTCTTTCCATTAGTATTTTAATAGACTTTTCTAACTTTCTCACAACTAGCAGGAACTCCTAGAACGGCCACCTAGCGGGCTGGTAGAACAGGGTCACTAGAACTGCCTTCTAAAACAGGTCTTTCAATGTCTAACAATTCCTTACAGGAGGCAAGGACTACTTAGACCTCCCCCAGACATATCGAACCGAAACCTGGGACTTCATGCCTTGATTGTCGATCCCCAACAACAAAAGAAAGTAACCCTTACCCGCACATATATCATTAATTGCTTAAGGGAAAAACTCAAAAAGGGGACGAAACCACCAGGAATGGCCACAAGAAGCTTCTTTGTAGCAAAGGCTCCCTCCAGCGACTTTGTCAACCTATATGGTGCAATCACTAAAACAACAAAGCATTAAACATACGTGCACCAAACAGAGATAGGGCCCTCTTGGCCTAAAGAAATATCACATTTCACTACAAACTAACTGGCCCTCTTGGCCTAAAGAGATAGATTATTAAAACTTGAAAAAAAAGGGCCCTCTTGGCCTAAAGAAATCAGACATTAACTTCTTAAAGCTACTGGCCCTCTTAGCCTAGCGGAATCAAACAAAACACCTCATAGAGATCCCTCCTTGGAAGAAGGTAGATATAGGCAAATACACTCCATTCCAAGTAGAAAAATAGGGCTCGCAGCCCTAAGCTAAATGTATCAAGTTATGGCCCATACCTCCTGCATATATAGCAAGAGGCGTACGCATAACATGTATTCTGATGAACCTACGGGTCCAAGATAATAGTGGTAGATGGGTCTCGGCTACTCTTTGCATCACCCATATCAACCATCGCCTGCCATATAACCCGTGGTTTGATAACATTCCCCACAAGCGACCAGATCTTGTCTCATCATCAATAGCAACAACCAGACTAGGACCACAGTTGAAAAAGAGGTCCTCTTCATAAGCAAAATTAGCTAAGGAATCCACAAACTGATTCCAATAATGTGGAATCAGCTGAAGAGATATGTTCTCAAATTCATTAAGTAGGGTTATAGCAGTTCGATGATACATATGAAGGAGAGGTTTCCGGACTGTATATGTCCCATTGAGTTGATTTAAGATCAGATGGGAATCCCCTTTTATTAACAACTGCCTAATATCACCTTTCTTAGCAATATTCAATCCCATAATCAGAGCTTTATGTTGTTAGTAAATCCTACCCCGAGATAAGCAGCTAATTTCATTGTAACTCTACCTCGGGGATCTCGGATAACTACTCCAACACTTCCTTTTCTATTAGGGCCCCTGGAGGCTCCATCAAAGTATAATGTATACATCCATAATGGGTTTACATAGCTAGCCATCAAGAACTCCCCTATTCGTAATTATGATAGTCAAAGTTTAACATATTTAGAGGATGGACTGACGATTCCATCACACCTTCTTCATTAAACTCAACATGGATGCTTGTCAAGATTTGTAAGTAGTGATGGCAGAAAACTTTGATCTCCCACACAAAAGTACCATCTTCTTGCTCAATCACTTTATATCCCTTGCTCCACCAGATAAGCCTCCCCTGATGATATCTTTACTCAAGATATGGGTGCTTCAAATAAGGGATTAACCGTCCCATCAACCAATTTAAGCTCTCCTGTAGGTCTCAAATCAGCCCCAGCATAAACCTACAATGCATTTATCCGTGTTAGCATACTTAGAAATAATAAGGTTTAATCTAATTAAGATTAATCTTGTTCTTAAATTCCACCCCTTGTAGATTAGCTAATAGAACTGTGGACTTATTTTTACCTATCCGAACTATCTTGTAAGGGCCATCCCATCAAGGTTCCAACTTTCCTAGAAATAGCTCCCTACATGCATCGTAATATAAAACTAACTACCCCTTTTTAAAAGTATATTTCATCTGACGTTTAGCTACCTCCTGGTGCAACAAACTCGGCAATTTAAGCTCGTCCAAGTGGGCTATGGTCGTAAACCGCTCAAATAGGGCATCTTTATCACCCAGAGAATGATTGATTGTGAATCTAATGGTCGGCAACTCAATTTCTAAGGGCTAGTGGGGTGTGGCCACTGGCTCATTTAAGCGTTGTGTTATACACCGAAACCACCACATATAATTTTGTATCCCAGTCTCGCTTCTTTTCGGAGACTATCTTGGATAGGATACCCACAAGGTGCTTATTGGTACTTTCGACTTGTCCATTTTCTTGCGGATTATAGGGGGTCGTCTTGTTATGCTTGATTTTCCAAGCTTCATTCAGACTTTTAATCACTTTATTTAAAAAGTTAGTTCCATGGTCCGATACTATTTCCTTTGGCGGACCAAATCGGCAGATGATTTGCTTAAGTAGGAAACTCACAGTTTCTTTTGCGTTGTCCTACCTCGTCGCCCGTCCTTCTGACCATTTTGTAAAATAATCAATTGCTACTATAATGTACCTCTTTTGAGTAGTAGACGACGGGGTGATAGGACCCACAAAGTCAATGCCCCACTTCTCAAATGGAAGGATAGCCATGATAGGCGTAAGTGGACGCTTCCTATTCTCTCGACTATCATGTCTTTGACATGTATCACATCTCTTGACGTACTCAAAGGAATCTTGGAAGATGGATGGCCACCAATATCCAGCTCTTAAAGCCTTCTGTGCCATTAACTGCCCAGCAAAGTGCCCTCCACAAGCGGAGTCATGGCACTCTTCCAAAATAAAGGGAACCTCGTCAGGCATCACACATCGGCGATAGATATTGTCAACACCCTGTCGATATAATGTGCCTGCGATCAAGGAAAATTTCAATGCTTGCTATTTAATTTTCCTCTTCTCCGATTTTGATAAAGTAGCTTCGGTGGCTTGCTCTTAATCTCATAATCAAATTATTGCAAAGTGATTAACCACTTTGCTAAACAGTCAGGTGGCTATAACTTATTCAGCAACAATCGAAGCCCTTCCGCCTTCGTATAAAAAACCACCCTCTCATAAAGAATCTAGTGCCTAAACTTTTTGGTCGCAAACACCATCGCAAGGCACAACTTCTCCATATAGATGTAGTTAATTTCCGATATGCCCAACTTTCGACTGGCAAAAGCTATCAGATGGTACCACTTTTCCTCTCAAATTTGGGCCAAACAGTAGCTGATACTATACATGGTTGCTGTTGAAAAAGATATATAAAACATTTTGCCCCTTTTTAGTGCTTTTAAAATAGGTTCTTTCACAAGCTCCTGCTTCATATCATCAAAACATACTTTGCAAGCATTACTCCATGAAAACTGACAATTAAAGGACAATAGGTTGATCAGCGGCAACGTTCTTTCTCCCAAGGCATTGATAAACCTATGATAATACCCTACTGATGATAGAAAGCTATTCACTTCCTTTGGAGTACGTGGTGGACTTATGGCAACTATGACCTTGATCTTTTCAGGATCAGTCGCAATCCCTGCAGAACTAACCACATGGCCTAACAAGAGCCCATAAGGGACTCCAAAGACGTACTTCCGTGGGTTAAGAGCTATGCAAAAGTGTCTGCAATGCTCAAAATACTTCCGCAAAATGTTCAACTGCCTATCCCTTATTACGACGGTTGCCCCTAGATCATCGATGAATACTTTCAGCTCCTCTAGGGAGATGTCACCAAAGGTCTTATCGACTATTCTTTGCCACGAATCAGGCGCATTACACAACTCAAATGCCATCACATGGTACACAAAGCTACCGAAGACTGTAATAAACATTGTTTTTAGCTTGTCTTGCTTAGCGATCGCCATTTGGTTATACTTTGCAAAGTAGTCCATAAATGAATATATTTCCCTACCTGCTAGTTGATCCTCAATTTGGTCAATAAATGGAAATGGGTAGTAATCTTTAACAGTCTGCTTATTCAACTCTCTAAAATTATTCTTCTTCTTGATCACAACTGGTGAGCACCATTCAGTATCCTGAACAAGGAAGATCAAACCCACTTTATGCAACTTCTGTAGTTCCTCATACAACCCATCCCTTAATTCAAAAGGCATACACCTTGCTTTCTGACACACAGGGCGGGTACCTTCCTTTACAAGAATAGTATGCACAGCTAGACTGGGAGGAATAACCCGAAGTTCGTCATAGCTCCAAGCAAAGATGTCAGAAACTCTTGAATTAAGAACACATAATCCTCTCTTTCTTCCGAACTGAGCATGGACCCTAATTTAATTGGCCGCGAATCATTTAGCGTATCAAGATCTAGCTCAATATCCTCTACATCTCTTATTCCATCATGAGGCTCTATCGACTCATTCAAGGCTATCTGATAAATATCCTCTGTAGTAGTGGACCCTTCCTTAGATCCATCACTCGATGATATCTCACAACTAGATGGATCATCTACTGTTTCTAGTTCATTGGAGGATAGTGGAGCTCTCTCACTGTGAGGAGACTCAGGGTAAGCATCCACTATTACACGATGGGCACCTCAACCTAGAATCACTCGACCAACGGGTATATCGACTTGACAGTCTCCGTAGAATCCATGGCCTGCTTAGCAAAACTCGATAGCTAGGACATCCTGCAAACCTTATCACCCTAAAGTCTAGATAGCATTCCACGCTCGCAACTGTAACGTGGATCTTAGTAATGCAACCTTTCGGTTGTCTTAGGCTATCATCAGCCATTCTAAGAAATGTGGAGCTGTCCTTTTGGATATCTAGACCTAACCTCTCCATCAAGTCTGAACTTATGATATTGACGGAGGATCCAGTGTCCATGATAGCGTGCTCCACTAATATTCCATCCACATATGCTGGAACGCTAGGGCAATGCTTTTCAGCATGATCAAACCAATCTTCCCCCACTCTAGCTATGCCCAAAGATTCTACTATATATCCTATACGTAGGAATTTCTTGAATTCCTTGCTTACTCCTGGAGAAAGTTTACTCAATTGCAGGAGATTCATGTCTAATTTGACTTTGCAAAGGGAACTTACTAGATCAAAGTCGTGATAATTAGCCAAAGTTCTCTTCTCGTGCCAAACCTTTCTCTCCCTTGGTCTTTCCATCGGCTTTGGTGCCTCTTTTTTAGTCTTTACCTTCTTTCTTAGCAATCCTTTATCCTCCTTAAGATCGACTTTACTCCCAACAAGTCTTAATGGTCCACCTTCCTTATCAAGATTCAGGACTCGCTTTTCCCTAGCATCTTGCTTAGGGCTTCCCTTGACAGGTTTTACAATTCCTTTATCACCCTCTTTAATCTTTTGACCTCTTTTGTTACGGCTTGTAGATTAGAAGTTTGAGCATCATTGACACGTACAACCTCAATAAGGCTGACTCCACAGCCATGAGGTAACTCCTCTATGACAGCCTTTCCTCTTTGTAGTATTTGCCTTGGTCCATCGTCTTGTTGGATATTAGTCCCTTGTGTGTGATGGTTAACTGGACCTGGTTGTTTACTCCCTTGTTGGAGAGAACTGATCTTACTCCAACAGGTAGCAGCTAAGTGGCCACACTTCTCGTAAATATCACATTTGACATTCCGAAAATTCCTAGGAAAATGTTGGCCCCCACACCACTTACAGCTGAATCTTGAGGGGCCACCCTCTTTAGGGCGTCGACTTCCTATCAAATTCTATTGCTTCTTAAGAAAATTGACATCCACAGCTATTCGTTGATACTGTTCAGAGATCATATCGGTGTAGTGATTCATCATGTCCTTAACTTCACCAAGGACATTAGAAGCACTCAACTCATAGCCGCGATCGTCAGTCTGTTGCCCCATGGGCCTAACCACTTGATTAGGAATTAGTGACTGACCAACTGGGACAACATTAGGATTCATTGTTTGGTTTCCACCACTATTTAGTGAGGCTGCCTGACTAGCCATAAGCATATTCATGCTAGGAGGAGCTAGTAACATAAGTAGATTCGACATAATATTCCCTCTGCCACATGTATTTAACATGGGGTCCCCATTGGTCAAGACCAAATTATTACCATTCCAATTTGTCATTGCTGCATAAGCCGCTTGCAAGAGCAACTCTACTCCTTCTGCTTAGGTAATGGCAGTGTCGATATCGGCCAAAGTAACACTAGTCAATTGCACCTGTATATTAAAATCCAATCCATGTAGGAAACATTGCAACTGTGCAGCCACTGGAATGGGAATATAAGCATTAAGTTTGTGAAAAACTTGCTTTAGTTTCTTGGCATATGGCTAGACATTCTCATTTGGCTCTTGGCATGTTACATTTAGAACACGCAACCAATATTGCCCACCCTTCTCAGGGGAAAACTCTCTACGGAAAGCCATAAAGAATTGGGCACTGCTAGTTATGGTTTGGCTTCTAGACCGTGATACCACACTGCCGCTCTTCCTTTTAACATCATGTTGAAGAACATCATTAGGTGTCCTTTGTCTTGGATTCAATGGTTCAACATGAGCATTTGGAACTCCTTAATGTGGAGTTCTCCATCTTCTTCTGCTAACCCATGGAAAATGGGCAACAGTCCTCCTAATGCTGATAAATCTAGTGTGCCTGCTAGAATTGCGATAGGTTGTGCCATGGCTACAGCCAAATTAACAATAGGAGTTTGTGTAGGCAACAGTACACCCCCACTTGTGGGTTGATTAAGTGGAAATACGAAAGAACCAAGACTTCTACTTGCACTCGAAGAGCTACTCGTAACACCTAGGTTATTAAAACCACTGCCACTTTTATGTAACGGGCTCCTCATTTGAGGAGAATAGTGTCTTACAATCTCCAACTGCCATCTAGCCCTCTCAGCACATTCTGCTTTTTGTATTTCGGCTTGACGGTCTTTGTCAGAGGACATAAACCAACTATTTGGTCCTTTAAACCCTAGATTCGAGAACCACCACTTGTTGGCCACTCCCGGCAGACGCATCACTGATGGGACCTAAAATGCACCGGCACTGGCTATGGCACTAGCCGGACCTTATGCATACGATAGACAACCCCACCACACGGCCTTGCAGGCCAAGAGCGTCTAAAACTCACTTTACACTAAATGCTTATGATGATTTTATGTTTGTATCCAATATGTAGTCCAATGTTCACCTTCCCTTCTCCTGAGAGGGAGATCCCATAACATATAGGCATAATGCCTCGTAATACACACATAGGGAAGCACCTCTCGGTTGATTGCCATGGCTCTACTGTGACTCTTCTACACCTCGGGGATTGGCCCCTTGATGTGTCGCTAATACATATAACATTCACACAAACTCCACTCTTTCATAATTCAGCATTCCACGAGATTTTTATTTGCCTCACAAAAATTTCCCCAACGGAAGCACTCGTCTAACCAACCACTTAGGTTTCCTATCCTCTCAGCATTGGTCAAAGTTTATCAATCAATTGCAATGCATTCTAGGAGATACCACGTGGCATGCTTGATGAAAGGTGTATGAAGATTGTGGACAACAATTTTATGATTAAAAAACTAGCCATGTGAGGTGCGGAAAACAGCCCTTTCATGAAGTTTAACTAAGTGTTACATGCTTCGTTGCTTTACGGACTAGCACTAGAACTTCCGTGCTACTAGTCGCCTATATTTAATTATGGAATGATCCCTAAATTCTATGCAAAAATAGAAAAATCAGAATTTGTATCTTTCAACAATTAGATCGTCGCACAAACTTCATCCCCCCGTCACCGTTTAGGTGTTGCTGCGGTGCATAGGTGTAAATGGTTGTTTTGTATCATTTTTGTATGTAAAAAATAATAAACATGTACTATAACACAAAAGATAAGGCCAAAATAAGGCATAACCTCATGCTTTAACCTTTCCAAACATTCATGCACATAAATCTTATTTTTCCATATTTTTTGAGTGTAAAAATCCCAATTTTCTTCATTTTTCACTATTTTTTTCTATTTATTATTCATGAAAAATTGGTATTTTCTTATTTATTTGTATTGGCCTATTATTTTAACTGAAACTTAACATTTTCTTTGATTTTACCCCATTTCCATTCCTTTTTCCTAGCTCAAAATCGAAAAAACTACTAATTTCCATTAAAAATGACATTTTATGGGTTTTAAAGAATTAATAACGGCTCTAAATCATTACGGATCTACATTTTTGTAGTTACAGGCCTCAAACACGATGCAAACAAGATTCAAACAAAAACTCGTCGCATATGAACAATATTTGGACGATGAAACAACAAAAACAAGCAAATTTCTTCATAAAATTGGAGCATACCGCATGTCTTGTGTGTTGCGGGTTTTTTAATAATTATTTTGGGCAGCCCACAGACCGAACAACAACCATTCTTTAGTGTTGAACCTCTTTCCTTAACCTCCTCTTCATCTTGAAGCAATCCAATCACAGCCAGACAAGCATCCTTTAGCCCCTCTTCTTCTTGATTTCTTGCACATGAATTGCCTGATCTATGCAGGAGAGAGAAATATTGATTTTTTATCTCTTTGCTCAGTGCATCATTCCTTGATCCATTTTTGGCAATGAAGGGCAAAGGATAGAAGCATCTCAAGCCCAAGAGGATTCCTCCTGCTTCCATCGATCAGAAAATGATGATGAATGGGGGAAAAATTAGGGCGCAAAAAATTGACGCCCCCTCCCCAACGTTTCATTTTGTGGCTTCTTGGGTTGTTAAGCTCTTTGTTAAGAGTTTTTAAAATCTTAATCAAACTATCTAGTTCATGCATTTTACTTTCACACTTCCGACAAATGGATTTTTCAGTTTTGAGGGGGGCAAAGGACATCGGAATCGAGATCCGTCTGGATGGGTGTTCCGTGATGTCAAAATCTACAAAGCTAGGCCCCGTTACGCTCTTCTCGGCTTCTAGATCCAGTAGCTGCTTCACAACCCCGAACCTTGCGGGGATTAAATGGGGGATCAAATGACCTCGGAATGGAGATCCGAGACTTGCATTGGATTTTTGACGTCATTTTGCATCTAGGAAAACTCCTGCTCAGCCATCCGCCATTGTTTGATTTCCATGAAAATAAACACTAGCACTTTAGGGACTTGTCACTTAAATCGTATTGATTTCCACCGCTGCCTTTGACGAAGTCTATTTTTCCCCTGATATTCATAATTCTTGGTTATTTTTAAGTACTTCTCAGCATCAAAAATCATCTATCACTTTGCGACTTAAGGCATCAGTGACTACATTCTCTTTGCCAAGCCGATACCTAATCTCAAAGTTATATTCTTGCAAAACCTCAATCCAACAACATTGCCTCATATAGTACATAGCCTAGTGCAAGTGAACTAGCATTTGTGACAACTTCAAATTCCTTGCTCAAGTCAAGGAGTTTCAGAATCGGTGCTAACACTAAGCTATGCTTGAGTTGATCAAAACTTGATTGTTCAGTGGGCGTCCACACTGGCAACTTGCGTTTTCAGCAAATTTATGAGGGGTGTTGCGATTAAGGCATAGTACTTAATGAAGATCATGTACCAGCCTGTTAATCCAATAAAGATGCACATTTCTTTAACAATAGTTGGTGGAGGCCACTCTTGGACATCCTTAACCTTTGTAGGATCTACAAAGATTCCTTCATTTGACACAATAAATCCAAGGTATTCAATCTGTCTCTTGAGGAAGGCACACTTTTTCTTCTTAGCATAGAGCTTATGAGTCGTCATGGTCTCAAGGATGATGTGAACTTGGGATTCATGATCCTCCTCTTCCTTGGAATAAACCAGGGTGTCATCAAACAAGACAAGTCCAAAATCATCGAGATATGGTTTAAAAATGTCCTGCATTAGCCTGTTAAAGGTGGCAAGGGCAATAGTCATTCCAAAAGACATTATTGTGAATTCAAAATGACCATATCTATTGTTGAATGCCATCTTAGAAATATCCTCTTCCTTGATGCGGATGTGGTAGTATCCTGACCTCAAATCAATCTTGGAGAATATTTTTTCTCCCTGCAATCAATCGAGTAACTTGTCTATCCTTGGAATTAGGTATTTATTTTTTATGGTTACTTGGTTTAGGCCTTTATAATCGATGCAAAGGCGAAGTGTACCATCCTTCTTTTCTTGGAACAAGACTAGAGCCCCCAACGAGAACTGTTGGAGTGTATATACCCTTGGTCTAATAGCTATTTGAGTTTTTCCTTTAACTCAATAGCTTCAAGAATGAACATCTTGTAGGTCCTTTTTGCGATTGGTACAGCTCCTACTATTAGCTTAATCTCATGATCCACTTCCTTAGGCGGTGATACTTCAATCAATTCTTCTAGAAACACATCTCCATACTCTTTTAGCCATGATGGCTCTTCAATGGAGTCCTCTACCTGTTTCGGCTTGTTCAGTTTGATCAAATAGATGGGTAATACTTTTCTAATCCCTTGAGCTATTCGCGTTGCCTTGTCTAACTAGATCTTTGGTTTACACGCTTCCCCTTGAGTTGTGACTAGCTCACCTTTAGGATTCCAAAAAGAGACTTGCTCTTTCCCACAATGGATGTGAGCATCATTGTTGATTAGCCAATCCATCTTGAGCAGGCACTCATGGACTCCTAGGTTCATTACCCTGAACTTAATGGATGTGGGCTCGTTTTTGAATAAGAATTCCACCTTAGCAGTTTGTTTAGTGCAAGTGATTTCTCACCCATTTGCTAGTTCGACAAGCAAGGTGGGTGCAGCCACAGTGGCTATCCCTAGCCTTTTTGCACAAGCTGGTGAAATGAAGTAATGAGTTCTACCATAGTCAATCAGGATTTTGAATTTCTTACCTTGGTAATCCGATGGTGTTTGGATCATCGCGAATTGGCGGTTCATGCCCTTTTTATGGAGAGCAGCATGAATGGATGCCCTCTCAATCTCAGCTTCCATGGACAGGCCTTCTTCTTCACTAATTCCGTTAGTGGAGATATTGAAAGTTTTTGCCCTTCCCATTACTGCACGACTACGGCCATAGGTAGCTCTAGCTTAGCCACTGAATTTTTCTTGCCGACGATTTTTGCTAAGTTTGGGACATTTCCTTTTGAAGTGGATGGGTTCATTATAGTGAAAACATCATAGGCTTTGATCACTTCTTTGAGTGGGAACAAAGTTATTGATTGCATTTGCCTTTAGCTTCTTCCACTGGCCTTGACTTTGTCCTGTCGCCCTTTTAAATTGAGCTTTCAACATTCTTGGATTCTGGTCTTTGTGAGACCAATGTCTTTTATTCTTGGACTTTGGCTCGACTTCTTGGGCAATAGGTCATGCTCTTATCAACGCATCTTGTAAATCCAAAGGATGCATTGATTCTAACCGATTGCTCATTGTTGGGTTCATCCCATCATAGAACTTTGAGACCTGTTGAAAAATACTCATTGTCAGGGCGTATTTTAGCAAGGAGAAAAATCTTGAGTAGTATGCCTCTAGAGACATGCCCAATTGTTTCAACTTAAAGAACTCATTCATCTTCTGAGTTCTGTATGTAGGTGGCATGTACCTCCCTTGCATTGCTTCCTTTAGCTTATCCCAAGTTATTGTGCTTTCCGTGATTGCTTGTTCTTTACACAATTTCTTCCACTACAGCCTAGCTTCACCGGTAAGTTTGAGGTTGGCAATCATAGCCTAGTTTATAGGTGTTGTTTCTGATGCACTGAAGTAATCCTCCATATATTCAATCCATACTTCAGCATCAACTTCAAGAAACTTCCATTTTCCATCAAATTCTGGTGGTTTATTTTATTTGAGAAGAAACTTTTTCCATTGCACCTCTGTTGGGCTTAGTACGGAAACAAGACTCTAGTTCTACGCTTGGGGTTGTATGTGGTTTTTAAATTAAAACCTTCGCATTAAGATTGCATTTTCACATCTCTTCACAACTTATCTCAATGCGCAGTTTATTTTTCATCAATGCTATACAACAAATCAAATGAACATAAAATTATTATTTATCCATAAGGAAGCATAAGCCTCAAGTACAATTATTCGGGAATAGATAGAGATTGGTTGGGATGATTTTCTTTTCAATAGATACATCAATGCCATGCTAATAATTCCCTATTGGATTCAGCTCTATAGGGACAAAATAGTAATATGGATTGGGGGAATTCATTCTTAGAAAGAAATAAGTCATGGGAAGTTCAAGAAGTCCCCGTTTTTGATAGCCATGACATTCATTTTGCCCCATTGCTTTGATTTTGTCTACTTGCAAGACTTTGACCGCCTCCTCATAGATATAGTGATTCAGTACTGCTTGACGGCATCCGATCTATAGGGTCAAATTTGCATAAGCCTCATGGAAGATGAATAACTTGATAATCTTCAAGTCTTCCAACCATTTTAACCTTTTCAGATTGTTTTGAAGATAGGCGAGTTGATTGGCATCTATGTAGTAGTAGCCCGTGCTCCAAGTCCAACACCTTTCCACATACAGAGGTGAAGGGTTGTAGAGTCGATCCAGGATCCCCATTTCATCATATCGGATCCTCTGCGATAACTTGAAGAGTTCATAGTCGTCTTGAACATGATATGAAATACGAGGAACGTGCTCCATGCCTTGTAAGTCTGGAAGCAACAATTATCCACAAATGAGTTTTAAAAAAAATATTTTCTAGTGAAAACATCACTTCACTCGTCTCGACTTATTCCTATCTTGGTTGTTTTATTCATTGCTTGGATCTGATACCAACTATAACATGCCCGCCTAATGGTTGTCTAAGCACGTTTTTAGTAGTCCATCGAGAAACTAATCTAAGCATCACTGCTCGGCAATCCTATGGAAATTTTTAGGGCTTGTCACCTAGGGTTTTCCGTGCCTGCCTTGCAACGGAACGTTTGCAGCTGAACCCACTAGGATTGACTTGAAATATGGGTTCATAGTGTCCAAGGTCTCCTAACAAAAATCTAGCATCATATCCTGGATATACTACTTTATGTAGAGATACCCAAGCTTGACAACACCTAGAAAAACAATGCCTACCATTGCACAATTTTTTACCAAAATTGTACACAATTGGCACATTGTTACTAAATTGCATTCCACTAAGTGGAAAATCCTGGCTCGAAGGAGTTTTGTGCTAAAGGGTGGACTTAGGAAAATACTAGGTAGAATTTGATAGTTCTATCTAATCAGAAGGGATTAGAATTTTGGCTTGGATGATCATTTCACATTTCTTCCCATAGAGAATATATTGACAAATACAAATGAGTTGTTTTTGAAATGTTAGATATGGTTAAGTGTATAGTCGAGTATGACTTGGCAAAAGCAAAAGACATGAATTCGATAGCACAAATTGAACAAGTGGTCTTGGTCATTGATGATGATCGTAGATAGGAGTAGTAGAATTGGCAAAATTTTCACCGCATCATACATAGGATAGACATTGGGATATGGTAGGGAGAGAGTTGTATTTCCAGGATGATCACATTAAAGATTAAACGAGGGGAGGGACAAGTCAAAGAAGAAAGGCAATGCTAGTGTGGAGAAGGAGAGTCACTGCTCCACAATGCCAAGTATATGAGACATCTTCGAGTAAGTGGAGTTAATGACATGGATATAACAATTAGTGGACCATGAGTGTTTGAGTTAATGTGACAAGATACTAACATGGTTACTTCTTGAGTCAACATTTGAAGCACTTGTTTGTGAAGGTAGTAAAAGCGGCTATATGCCCAGCTTTCCAATGCCAATGACAATGGAGATGGTGTTTTTTGAGATGGTAATATCATCAATGCTGCCAACACAAGCAAAGGAGGGAAAACATTCTGATAGTGGTGAATAAAAGTCCCACCTCATAGGCAAAAATGCAAGTGAAGGAAGTCGTATAGGGAAGGTGGAAAAGTAGCTAACATTTTAGCTTAACAAAAAAGTTATGTAAGAGAGGATGCTAGTTGATAGAGGAGAGGGGGTGTTCTTTTATGTGTTATGGTTCTCATGGCTAGGAAATGAGTTTTTTTTTAAAACCATAATTAAAGGGAAAAAACGTTACGTGATGTTGTGTGGAAGGGAAGAGGTCGTGATGAAGAAAGAGGGCACCATCATAATGGAAGATGAAGAGAGGGAGAAGGGGAAAGGCTATGGTTGCTCTTGGAGGAGGATTAGGAAGGGAAGAGGAAGTCCAAAGGGGGCCAATTGGAGAAGAGGAAGGGGGAGGGAATTCGTGGGAAATTGAAGAGGAATAGGTGGAAGAAGAGGGCACCATCATCCTAGGAGCGCCATCAATTGGAGAAGGAAAGAGAGTTAAAAGGCTTTTGAAGCCATCCAAGCAAGAGGATTTTCAAGGAAATTGTAGTTCAAGAGGGCAAGAGAAGAGAATTGAAGCCAATGCCTCTCCCACATCCATTACCATGACTTCTCCTCTCACTTCAAGTTTTGGAGCTACAATTTACCCCCTTCTTTTGAAGTGGTAGGGTAAGAGAATTCTCTGTTGCCTTCCAATCGCTCTACTTTTGCTCCTGATTCCATGGATATATGATGGAGATATTGCATTACTCTTCTCCCCTCTCTTAGTCATCAACATAAAACCATGGAGGCTAAGCTCTTAAGCTTGAAATTAATCAAGATTAAGTCTTAAAAGAGTTACAAGTGGCTATTCCCATGGCAACAACGCAATTGGCCAATGGATCTCTCGGGAGAGGGAAAATGATGAGCTTACCATTGGGAATGACTAGATAGACTCCCCTTGGCTGGGGACTATAAAGGACACGGCTTCTAGAGATGCAATTATGATTCTTGTACTTTGCCTAAGTGCCTTAACTCGTTTAACATAAAAAAGAAATTTTGCATAAATATTTCTTTGGTTTGGAATTTTTATAAAATATTTTTGAACCTTAATTTCAACTTTGGATAGTTTTTAGAATTTATGTAGGTCTGATTTTATATCTTAAAAATAAAACAATTAAAAATATTATAAAATGGCTTAAAAATGGTATAGATAAATTTTTATAAAACATGTGGTTAAACAATTATGAGATGTGATATTTTTTTATAAATTATGTACTAGTGGAAATATTTTAAAATTTTTTAAAAAAATTTGGAAGATATTTACTATGTCTTAAAACCTAAAAATAGATATTTTCATTTAACATTACATTATTTCTTGATAAAAATCATGTTTTAAACTCAATAAAAATTAGGATCTTATATAAAAAATCTAAGAATATAGTTTTTGATGTTTTATGAAATGTTCTTGGGGTTGGAGAAAAAAAAAATTCGATGTTATTACTTTGAACATTATTAACATAAAATATAAGGTATCTAACTTTATGCAAATTAAAAGTGTTGATAAGCTATTAAGTTATACCAATATTGGACAAGAAAAATATTTTTTGAAAGAAAATTAGAGTTTATGGGTTTGAGTAATGTTAGTTGATTTGATAATAAAAGGAATTAGATAGAATTGTTGGATTTATGCTTTGAAATTTATTCTCGAAGGGATAAAAATTCTAGGGTTAGTATTTTAGTGTCCAGATACAGAAATAGAGATGAAGTGTGAGAATATGGACGAATTTGACATTACTGAGAATAATAATGGCATGCCTGAGAGTTGAGTTTTTAATGTTTCCCCTTATGAGGAAAATGTTCTACCCTTTGGATTTGAGCAGTTGCCAGTTATAGCTAAAAGAACTTATTGTGACCAACTAGAAAGAAAGGAAAGAGAAAGAAGGAGTAGGAATAGGTGCAAACCATTACAAAGACCAACATCGCAAGATGATGAGGATGACTTAGCTTTGGGCTTGCATAGATTTGTACAAACATCTAGTGAACATCATGGTAATTATGATAGGATCATTAGATAATAAAATGAGACTTTGGAAGTAGAATGTGAGGCAAAAATGACTATTGTAAATGAAGCAATGAAGAAAATTACTGAGTTACAAAAAGAAAAGGTAGAATTTCAATTTAGAGAAAGGTGATATCTAGATGAAATTTCACTTCTAGATTTGTATTTAGAGGAGCAGATATCAAAATTTAGTATTGGGGAGCTACAGATGGAACAAGCTTTATATATAGATAAGAACTATTGGGACGAATATGAAAAGACTAATTGATTTTGGAAAAAAGATAAGTCTAAACTTTTTAAATGAGAAACTTGAGGAAAAAACCCTACTAGTGCTCCTTGGTTGTATCATCCCTTTAAGTGCTTCAATGGAAGTACGTAGAAGATGTATCATTGTTCTAAGGAACCACTAGTTGGTTACCAACAAGTCCAATCTAAATCCGCTAAGAGTAATATGTAAAATATGCTAGAACTTATATTACATCATCACAAAGAAAAGATGGTGGATTTTACTATCTATGGGGATGGAAAGGAATCACAACTTAGATGGTTTGAACTTGCAAGACCTAGGGATTTTGTAGAACTCAAACAAGTCATACATTATCTGGGTTGTTGAATTCAAGGTGAGAAAAATGAGGACCTACATTCATTAATTCTTAAGCTTTCAAAATGATCTCTCTATTATTCCTTATATGGCTATACCCTTAGTACATTCTATGAATGCAAGGGAAGAAGAACAAGAATCGAGTGCTAAGAATAATTTGCTTGAAAATGTATCAATGGGAATATCTGAGGATATACCTACAATCAATCCTTGGAAAATAGCCTCTTTGTTTCTTGAAGAGCCTGAAGTGAAAGTAGTTAAAATAGAAATGGCAAAAGGGAAATATTTGAATCTTGGAGCTCAATTGGAATCCCAAGATCGTGAAAGGTTTGAGGAGGTATTACGAGCATAAGTTGGAAAATTTTCTTGGTCTTATACTGACCTTAAAGGTATTAAAGCTTAACTTTGTTAGTATTATATTGATCTAGAACCAGGTACAAAACTCGTATGACAATGCCAATGGCGAACAAATCATGTGTATGCAAAACTGGTCAAAACTAAGACTACTAAGCTTCTTGATGCGGGGTTTATTTACCATGTTGCATATAGTGAATGGGTTTCTCCTATTGTGGTAGTATCCAAGAAGAACAGTAAGAAGATTCGCATTTGTGTTGATTATAGAAAGCTGAATAGAAAAACACGTAAATATCATTTTTCTCTGCCATTTACAGATCAGGTACTTGGTAAAGTTGCACGCTATGAGCTATATTCTTTCACGAATGGGTTTAGTGGCTACAATCAAGTGTTGATTCATCCTGACAATCAATCCAAAACTACTTTTACTACTAAATGGGGTACATTTTCTTAGAAAGTAATGCCTTTTGGTTTGTGTAATGCACTTGCAACATTTCAAAGAGTTATGATTTTGGCCTATCAAGATTTTCTTTGACAATGGATGGAAGTTTTTTTAGACGATTTTTGTGTTTATGGGATGACAAAAGAAATGCATGATCAATTGGTGCAATTATTTGAATGCAGTGACGAAGTAGGTATCTCCTTCAACCTTGAAAAATGTGTTTTTGGAGTGTCAAAAGGAATGTTGTTAGGGCATATCGTTTCTAAAGAAGGCATTGCTATGGATCCCACTAAAATTTCTAAGATTTCTTCTCTTCCACCTCCAACAAATCTTAAGCAATTTCATGGATTTTTGGGGCATCTAAATTATTATCAATGGTTCATTTCTGGTTTCGCAAAAGTGGCCTCACCTTTGATAAATTCGCTACGAAAGGATGCTCCTTTTAATTGGATTGCTGCTTGTTAAAAAACATTTGAATTTATTAAGAAAAAGTTAATTGAAGGACCAATATTGGCACCCCCGGATTGGACAAAATAATTCCATATTCATGTCGATGCATCTATGTATGCTATAGGAGCTGTTTTATGCCAAGCTTATGATAATAAAGTGGATCATCCAATTTATTACGCAAGCGGTAATTTAAGTGATGCATAAGATTTTTGTAGTACCACTGAGAAAGAATGCTTATCAATGGTATTTGTAGTGGAAAAATTTTGTCATTATTTATTAGGGAATAAATTTACCATTTATGTGGTTCATGAGGCGTTAAAGCATTCGCTTAATAAAGCAGAACTTTTGAGATATGTAATTCATTAGATGTTGTTATTTCAAGAGTTTGATTTTCAAATTGTTACTCATCCTAGTAGAGCTCATGTTCTAGCAGATCATCTTTCACGATTACTAACATATGATAAGGAAGAAGGTGTCGAGGACGATTTACCAAATGCATTACTTTTTATTGTGGAGATGCAATTTCCATGGTATGTTGATAGTGCAAATTTTCTTAGTACTGCTCGTTATTCACCTGGTGTTGATAAACGATGAAAGTGACAAATTTTAATGCAAGCACACTCCTATGGATTATTAGGGGGTTACCATTATAAATTGTTTCCACGTGAGGGTATCTATCGACAATGTGTAAGGGAAGATGAAGTCCTTATGGTTCTTAAGGCATTGCATGATGAGCCGTGTGGTGGCCATTTTACCAGTGAATTGACAACACAAAAATTTCTATTAGCTAGTTATTGGTGGCCTACTCTATTTAAAGATGCTTATTATTATTTTTGAAAATGTAATGTCAGTCAAAGGACTGGTCATCCTTCCAAGAGTTTTGCTACACCTTTGACACCTATATTGGCATTAGTGCCTTTTGAGAAGTGGGGAATTGATTTTTTGGGCCCAATTGATCCGCCTACCAGATATAGATCTAATCATTATATCTTGTTTTGTATTGACTATATTACAAAGTGGATAGAAGTGAAAGTGCTTAAGATGGATAAATCCATTCATATGGCTAAGTTTATGTATGAGAATATCATTACACCTTTTGGTTACCCATTGGAATTAGTATGTGACAGAGGTTCCCATTTCTTGAATGGTCTTATTAGTGAGCTAATGGAAATATACATAATTAAGCATCACAAATCAACGCCTTATTATCCTGGAGATAATGGGCAAGTTGAAGTAACCAATCGCATCATTTGCGAGATTTTAACTAAAATAGTTTCGTCTCAGCGGAGAGATTGGGATGAACATCTGTATGAGGCATTATGGGCCCATAGAACCACTTATAAAGTGATAGTGCAAAATACACCTTTCAACTTAGTTTATGGAACTAATGTTATTTTTCCAATTAAACAAGAGTTTCCTACTCTACGAATCACCCTCTTGTTACGATTAGGTGAGGCTAAATCATTGAAGTAAATAATTTTACAATTGGTGAGGTTAGATGAGGAAATATTGTTAGCTTTATAGAGCTTAGAAGTAATGCAGAAACATTGTAAAGCTTGGCATGATCAGAATATCAAAATATGAGAGTTTAAAGAATATGATTTAGTTTTATTATATAATAGTCGCTACTATAAATTTCCTGGGAAGCTAAAAATTCATTGGTTAGGACCCTTTAAGGTTGTTAAAGTTTATGATAATGGTTATCTTGATGTACAAGATATTAATGCTGAAAATGACATTTTTAGAGTTAATGGCTCCGCCTTAAACATTTTGTGACTTAGTTTAGTTAGATATAGTTAGGTAAGTGGTTAGAATGAGCCCTTAACTAATCTATATTTGGATTTCTTTTCTCTTTTGGGGGTTTTTAATGGGATGCATGTATGGCTTTTCTGTGGATGGATGTGCTTTATCCTCGTCTTGATACTGATAGTTTTGATCCTATTCATGTTGGGCCTTATAGTATTCCGCGTTTTCAGGCGCATGACAAGTTCTTATATGCATTGAGAGGAGAGGCATGTTGTGGTTCTTCTTTTGTGATTATTTTTTGTTTGCAAAACCATCCACCATTTGGTTGTAGACAGTGTCAAGAGCATCTTTTCGTGCATGCTCAACTCCTGTGTTGGCAGTGTGGCACATACTTTCGATGCTATGGTACCACTACCATGCAGGATGCTATCGGCTACACTTATCAATGCCACGATTATGATAGTGTATTCTCGCTTGAGCGTGGTGTTGTTTAGTCTAGGGTGGGTAGAGAGTAGCAATAATTTTCCCGATATCAAGCTGTTGTTATCGTTTTACTCCATCATATCCCAACACCATATTAGTGAGTTTGGGAATCTCCTAATTCCCATTTTTTTAATACTAAAAAGGTGGCACCCGGATAACATGCTCATAAGTTGCTCAAAACCATATGATGTAACCTATCATTGGAAAGCGCTTGAAAAATAGAATCTATTGAGCTATAGGGTGCTTGATTTGGAGTTATAGTGTTCAAGTTATGAAAAATCCAAAGATTTGAACACGTGTCCCAAACTTATGGGAAGTTTCCATATTCCCTAATATGGAGTTTCCCGATGATCAAGTGAATTATCCCTATTGGGATTATATATGTTGGTATATTGATGCATCAGAGGGCTATTCTTTAGCACCTATGCTCTATTATGATGATGCAACTACGGCTCTACTCCATGATGTGATGGAGGTTTTTAGTTATGCACCTACTAGCCGGTCTATGATCTCTGATGTGTCTACGTTGAAGGCTATTTATGAGCATGGTTTAGTTGATAGGCTTGACTTAGATAGTGTGGATGATTTTGGATTAGGGTTATTGTTTGCAGTAGAAGATCTTAGGGAGTTTAAAGATTTTAGTTTAGATATTTTGTTTTCTTAGAGACTTTTGGGGTTTTTACTATATTCTACATATTTGAAAAAAAAATACAAAACAAATACTCCTGTGAAAGAAAAAAAAACACTTTTGGTTTGGTTGATACCTTTACATTTTAGGTTTTAGCACACTTTAGTTTAGTTAGTCTTCACATGGTTAGGTAGTTAGTTGCATGTACGGTTAGGATACTCCTTCAGTGTTAGAAGCTCATTACAAGGCAGTTTGACTAGATGGCTGATTTTCAAAGGAGTTTCACTCTATATTGATCTAACATATTAATGGGTTAGTGATTAGTGGTTGAGTTCTATGCAAGTTTGATGATTGTTGCAATTTGCAAACCACTACGTGCTTATCTTCACAATTATCTTGGAGTTGCAATATCCATGTATATAACAAGTTGTTTCATATCTAATTTATCTCTTTACATTCGTTTGAAATACGGAAATGTTAACAATATAAGTTAATTGAAATCATTTAGAGTTTTCCAAACCTAACTACCTACAAACCTCAATTTTTCAAACACAAATACACCGACAGAAATATATAAACAATTAAGTCTATATGAGAGTCCACCCACATGGGATGGGGCTTTAGCACCAGGGAGTGATTGAAAGAGGGTGATGTGTGTGCATGACATAGTGAATTTCATTGTATGGAAGTCTGATTGGGAATCCAATAGATTTTTTACCTTTTTTTTGTCATTTTTTTAAACGATGTGGGTGTACTTGAATAACAAGATTCTCTCCACGAAATTTTGACTAGGAGTAGCATGGATGAGAGATGTTGAACTAATGAGTATCTTTGCTTATCATTTGCCCAACCAAAATGACTAGTATTATGTGCTAGATTAGATTCCTCGAGCGAAGTTGTTGAGCTGACATGTTTGACCGTTCAATTAAGTGATGCATTCTTAGCCTTCTAGTTGCTCCTTTATTTATTTATTTTTTAAAACCACTTAAAATCCAATCCAAATAATAAATGTTCAAAAGAGTCTCTATATTTATTCTTCAAAAGAAAATAAAGAAAGAAATAGTTTTTTTTAGAAAAGCCCTAAGACTGCAGGGTTAAAGCAAATAAAAAAAACAAAAGAAGATAACCATTGCCTCTGAGGACTTGGTAGGCTGTAGGGATTTCCTTGACGGGTGCCCTCCGTCCGATGCCTTGCATTTCTTTGGGCTGGATCCTTTTGGGAAGGATAATCAATGTATATACTCTTTTAGCATTGAGGAAAGCCACTACTATTTTTTTTTAAAACAACACCCCCAAATAAACAAAACTCTAGACAATTGAAAGTTAGGGACCATTGACTGGTTGTTCTAGTAGAACATGGAGGGTTAGCAACTAAACCATAAGAGTCCTATTTGGTGTCGTAATGTTAGCTTGCTTTGTTTGGGTTCTTTGTTAGGCATGGACCTTATCCGCAACACTATTTCGGAAGAAATATTCCTAGTAGGATAGTAGTGTGGCATTTTCTTGCCTAGAGGGATTATTGTTGTTTAGTGGATCTAGAAAGCTTCCTAGCTTTGCTGGATTTATAATCTGGCACCAATAAATATTTTATTATCTTTTTAGTGTCTACTAATTTTGTTTGTGCAGTTTAGCAGTTCTTGTAGCTGTACTCGCGAGGACGCTTCACAATTAAGAGAGGGAAAGTATATTTCTCTTTTGAGGTGGCATCACAATGCTCGTGGTAGTTGTGTTTGTGATGCTGGATGTTCGTGATGTAGATGTGCTTGTGAGGACACTTCCCCATTAAGTGGGGGAGAAACGACAACACCTAGAAACAATGCCTAACATTGCAAAAAAAAAAAAGCAAAATTGTACACAATTGGCACATTGTTACCAAATTTTCACATCAATTTACTGAAAATGTGGTCGAGATTTCTTCTTTGGAGGACGCATCTCTACAGTTCGGCAAGTGGAAAATCCTGGTTCGAAGGAGTTTTGTGCTAAAGGGTGGACTTAGAAAAATATCAGGTAGAATTCGATAGTTCTATCTAATCAAAAGGGATTAGAATTTTGGCTTGGATGATAATTTCACCTTTCTTCCCATAAAGAATATATATTGAAAAATCCAAATGAGTTATTTTTGAAAGGTTAGAAATGGTGAAGTGTATAGTCAAGTACGACTTGGCAAAAGCAAAAGACATGATTTCGATAGAACAGATTGAACAAGTGGTCTTGGTCATTGATGATGATCATAGATAGGAGTAGTAGAATTGGAAAATTTTTCACCGCATCATGCATAGGATAGACATTGGGATATGGTAGGGAGAGAGTTGTATCTCCAAGATGATCACATTAAAGATTAACGGACGGGAGGGACAAGTCAAAGAACAAAGGCAATGCTAGTGTGGACAAGGAGAGTCACTACTCTACAATGCCAAGTATATGAGACATCTTCGAGTGAGTGGAGTTAATGACAAGGATATAACCATTAGTGGACCATGAGTATTTGAGTTAATGTGACAAGATACTAACATGGTTACTTCTTGAGTCAACATCCAAAGTACTTGTTAGTGATGGTGTTTTTTGAGATGTAATCTCATCAACGCTGCCAACACGACCAAAGGAGGGAAAAAGTTTTGATAATGGCCGGATAAAAGTCCAACCTCATAGGCAAAAATGCAAGACAAGGGAGTCATATACGGAAGGTGGAAAAAGTAGCTAGCATTTTAGCTTAACAAAAAAGTTATGTAAGAGAGGATGCTAGTTGATAGAGGGGGGGTGTTCTTTTATGTGTTATGGTTCTAATGGTTAGGAAATGAGATTTAAAAAAAAACCATAATTGAAAGGAAAAAACATTGCATGATATCATGTGGAAGGGAAGAGGTAATGATGAAGAAAGAGGGCGCCATCCTAATGGAAGATGAAGAGAGGGAGAAGGGGAAAGGCTATGGTTGCTGTTGGGGGAGGATTAGGAAGGGGAGAGGAAGTCCAAAGGGGACCAATTGGAGAAGACGAAGGGGGGGGGGGGGGGGGGGAGGCGTGAGGTTTGTGGGAAATTGAAGAGAAATAGGTGGAAGAAGAGGGCACCATCATCCTAGGGGCGGCATCAATTGGAGAAGGAAAGAGAGTTAAGAGGCTTTCAAAGCCATCCAAGCAAGAGGATTTTCAAGGAAATTGTAGTTGGAGAGGGCAAGAGGAGAGAATTAAAGCCAATGCCTCTCCTATAGCCATTGCCATGACTTCTCCTCTCACTTCAAGTTTTGGAGCTACAATGTACACCATTCTTCTGAAGTGATAGGGTAGGAGAAATTTGTATTGCCTTCCAATCGCTCTACTTCACTCCTGATTCCGTGGACAAATGATGGAGATATTGCATTACTCTCCTCCCCTCTCTTAGTCGTCAATATAAAACCATGGAGACCAAGCTCTTAAGCTTGAAATTAATCAAGATTAATTTTTAAAAGAGTTACAAGTGGCATTTCTCATGGCAACAATGCAATTGGCCAATGGATCTCTCAAGAGAGGGAAAATGATGAGCTCACCATTGGGAATGACTGGATAGACTTCCCTTGGCTTGGATTGCAAAGGACATAGCTTCGAAAGATGCAATTACAATTCTCGTACTTTACGTAAGTGCCTTAACTCATTTAACATAAAAAAGTAATTCTACATAAATATTTATTTGGTTTGGATTTTTTATAAAATATTTTTAAGCCCTAATTTTAACTTTGGATAATTTTTAGAATCTATGTAGGTCTGATTTTATATTTTAAAAATAAAAAACAGTTAAAATGCTTAAAATGGCTTTAAAATAGTGTAGATAAATTTCTATAAAATATTTGGTTATACTATTATGAGATGTGATATTTTTTTAATGAAGTACTACTATTAGAAGCATTTTTTTAATATATATTTTAGAATATATTTACTATGTCTTAAAAATTAAAAATAGCTATTTTAGATAAAAATTATATTATTTATTGATAAAAATCATGTTTTTAATTCAACAAAAAATTGGATATTCTATATAAAATCTAAGAATATAGTTTTATATATTTTATGAAATGTTATTTGGGTTAGAGAAAAAGAAAAATTTATTCGATATTATTACTTTGAATATTATTAACATAAAATATGAGGTATCTAACTTTATGCAAATTAAAAGTGTTGATGAGGTATTAAGTTATACCAATATTGGACAAGAAAAATGTATTTAAAAAGAAAATTAGAGTTTATGGGGATATATTAGTTGATTTGATAATAAAAGGAATTAGATAGAACTATTGAATTTATGCTTTGAAATTTATTCCCGAAGGGATAAAAATTCTAGGGTTAGTATTTTAGTGCCCAAATACAGAGATATAGATGAAGTGCGAGAATATGCAAGTTTATTGAGTTTTTGATATTATATTAGTTGGACTACTACAAACGAGTGTCGTAAATATTCAGGAAGACTAGGATAAATCATAGAAATTAGTTATCAATATCACCTATTCAGTGCAACAACTCCTAGGAATTCGCTTGATAACCTAGTTAAAAGTGGCTTGGTCTTTGGCTGGTCAAAGCAAACCCATGCCGCACTTGGTTCAAAGAGAATGGAAAATGAGAGGGATGCGTTGTTCAACCTCTTTGCCTGTAGGGTATAGTCCCATTCCGGTCCCCTAAAATGGCATGAATCGGGTTCTAACCTAATATTACCTATATCTCATATGATTATAAAACCCTGTGAAAAGCCTCCCAGTCTTCTGTCCACCCTTCCATAGGACAGACCCATCGGGGGTTTCGTGCATCCACTTCTCTCAATAGGCATTCTTTAGTTATCTAATTGGGTCCTACCACATTTATATGTGATATTTAAAATCAACTTCCTTAATTAAGCATTTTTGGAAATAGGGTTCATTCACGTAACTTACGGCACTGACATGAAACATTTCAAATGGGTTCTGTGGAAGCAACTTTATATTAGCATTTTAACTAAGATACAAAACTTGTCCAAAAAGGACGTTTCCGCAATCTGTGAGGATGCATCTTATTTCCTCCAAGTTTCCACCCTTGCACTAGTAACAGGGCCTCGAGAATCTATCTCAAGTCACCTAGATCATTTGAATAGGACTCGGAGGCAAGGAATTTACAGCTAGAGCCCCTTGGCATCCAAGCGTCCTTCTATGTTCAAACTAACCCACGAAGATACCTCTCATGACAGCTTCAATCCACGTTCCCGTCACGATTATTTGGAACTCTCTTCGCTAGGGTTGGCAGCCCCAATTGGGGGTAGCTTGGCATGCTCTCCATGAATTCAACTTGATTCATTATTCAAATTTCCTTTTGTGAGCTTGGGTCACACAATCCTTTCATAGACATTGAATCTAGATTTACAAGCACAAACAACAATAAAGGTGACTACTCATCTGGACATCTACTAAGGTGGAGTTTCCATTTTTGAACACTTGGCGTTGCCCTTCTTGGGTCTTTCTTGCTTCGGCATCAATTTCCATTATCTTCTGAGGGATAGAGATTACCTCTTCTTGACCTCACTCCTATGTAATAGGAGTGAGCAATTACACTATTGGATTTATATCCGATAGTTTTCATATATTAGCTTCCCTAAGTTGCTAACCTTTGGTTCTTATCTTAAAGTCCAGGTCTTAGATGATTCAAACTAGGACTTCAATTGGTCAGTTGGTAACCATTTTCCCACCTTAGAATTTTATCATGGCTCTAAGTTTTCCCTAGGGTTTCCTTCCCTCAAGATAGTAGGAACTTTTGTTCATTCCTCTTACAAGTCAAGAGTAAACTAAGCCCATTTACAATCCTTAAATAGTTGTGAGCATCGAATGTAACATAGCAAATGGTCATTCCCCTTCTGGATATGGCATTTGAGTTTTCTTGTGTTAGCTTCAAGATGTATCATATTTTGAAAATGATATCTCCAAGAGTGTTTTGGACTCATCGGTTTGGTTATTGGGATACAGACCAAGGAGCATGTTTACTTGACTCTAAGTCAAAATATGGTTGTAATAACAATTTGGCCTATTTACAATTAAATCCTAGTTGAGTCCAATTAATCCCTAGCCTTATTTATCATATAGGATTTTATTTACCAAATTGCCTCTTGCAATTTAGTTTAGCAATTCACATGCGCATCTTAAATCTATCTTTTAAGATGAATCCCTATTATGTAGTGCAATCAAAATTGTCCATGATGCCATGCAGATCTAGATGCAAATCTTTCTTGAGTTGATGATATGATGAGGGATTCCCATTCATGAAAATTCCTTCTAGTGCATTTATGCAAATCATAAAGCGTGACCTAAGTATTTAAGTGTGAGTGTACATGATTTCATTGTAAATGTGAGTTAATTCACTCTAATGGTCTATAGGATGCAATTGACCTACATTGAGTATTTATGTACATCGGAAATCTATGATGCACTTGCAAAAGTTGGAACCTAATACTTGGCTTAATACTGCAACAACCCGCAGATGCTTAATCTATTCATGGTAAATCATGGTTGTTAAGCCTTTTCAACTACCTTTCGAGTCATGCAAGTTACATGATGTGAAGTATGACTTATTCCTAACGATCTCCATGCTTAAATGTTTGGTTCGAAGTACTAGACACTGTACCTGGTTTTGCAGTGTTGAATTAGCATTTACGCTCGATAACCTGTTCATGTTGATGGTGACATCTTTGCCCAATCCTCCTTCCGTAGTCACGACCTTTCTAGTAACTTGCAAGAGTTTGCACTTTGGGGCCATTATGAAGCTTGGAATATTTCCTTCACTCCTCTCGAAGTACTACTTTGTGCCGGAGCTCCCTACGCCTTGCCTTGACTTTCGCAATCTTTTTGTCAATTAGAGAGTGTCAATGGAGAGATCTTAGGAAGTGGCGATGGGGAGAGAGGGTGCTTGAGGCTTCGTCCAAGTAAGGAATTGTACTTGGGCCTCTTCTCTCTCTCTCTCTCTCTTTCTCTCTTACTCTAAGTTCCCCTTCGCTCTCCCTCTCACTCTTTCACTCCTTCACTATCTCTCTATCTCCTTCTCTCCTTCACAAGTTGGCAGCAAGGGGGGTGGGGGGTTTATAAGGGAAAGATGGTAATAGTTGGGGGGGAAAAAGAAGAGAATTATCGTCCTTGCTTAAGGGGGGGGGAGATTTATAGCAGGGGGATAGAAGGGTATTATGGGGAGTATAGACATAGGGCCCCCTCCCTTTGCCTTCACCCAGGCAGCCAAAATGTCCCTCCCACCATGCAATCTATGACTCGTGGGGGAGAAAGAGAGATAGTGGTGGGGATTGGAGGTGGCACATGTGTTATCCATTGTCGTTATCATCTATGGTTGGTTTGTATTTTCATCATTATTCTTCATCATTGTTGCTATCACCTCTGGCTCTACGTCAACTCATAGATGTCTCCTCCCTCACCCTCATCGACTGTGAGTTCACCAGCTCCCCCTCGCTCCACCAGCTAGCACTGCTGACGGGGGGGCAACATAAAAATTTTCCTTTTAATTTGGTTTGAAAAGGGGGGGCCAGATCCTTACACTAGAATATTACACTTGCAATTTCTACAAGTTGACCTATTGATCAATATGGTTTCAATGTTGTAGAGGAGTTGAAGAAGGTGAAGCCACAGGGGAGATCATGGACACTACAAGGGAATGGGTGATAGTAATGGAAATTTGCGATGCAAAATAGTGGCCTTGCTATTAGTGTCACTAAAAGCATCGCTATTAGTGTGTTAAATTTGCATTTGCAATGGTAATAGCTATGCATATAGAGATACTTTTAGTGATGCCACTCTAAGAAAAGAAGTGTCAAAAATTTGAGTGTGTCATTCGCCAAAAATAGTTTTAAGAGAGAGTAAAAGAGAGAGTGAGAGAACTCATAGCTTTGAGAGGAATAGGGAGAGGGAGAGGGAGAGGGAGATAGAGAGAAGGAGAACTCATCACCACTGTCATCGCCACCGCCATTTGCAAAGAAGAGGGAAAACTACACAAGGGAGAAAGAAGGGAAGCTGCAAAGAGGAGGCACATAATAATTCATCTTCGGGCCTTTGAGGTAGGTACATTACCTCTTCTTGCTTTGTTTTTGTGTTTTCTTCTTTTCTTTTTTGGTTTTTCTATATAAGAATATGTATTAAAGAGAAGGAGAAAGGGAGGAAGATTCTACCAAGCCATTTTTCTTGGAGACCAATGCATTACACTATGCCTTAGGAGCCATCTTGTTCGAGCATGGAGATGATGGTCATATGCATCTAGTGGCATTCCACTCAAATAAGTTTTTCCCTCCAGAGATAAACTATGAGATCCATAACAAAGAACTTCTTGCCATTTTAGATGCCTTTGATACTTAACATCATCATCTAGAGGGTGTAGCCCATAAATTGATCATCTATACATATCACAAAAATCTAGAATACTTTATAACAACCCACATTCTCGATTGAAGACAATCCCACTAGAGTAACTTCTTATCTAGGTTTGACTTTGTCATCACTTGTTATCTAGGACACCAACAATGCCAATCATATGCTTTATCTAGAAGATCCTATCTAGCACCTAAAAAGGGAGAAGAAGCTTTTGATCAACAACGAGCAATACTACTCAACCCAAAGCACCTCGAGCTAGCACCCATCTCAAGTTGTCACCAAGATGACCTTACATTGATCTAGTTAATCCAAGAAGCCCTGTAGCATGATGACTTGATCAGCAATGTCAAGATAAAAAATCAAGAGGAAAAAATAAATGAAGTTTGTGAGTTTCATGATAGTAATGGATTGTTATACTACAAGGATCTACTCTAATCCCTCCAGGAAAGTGGAGACTCCAGGTACTCCAAAAATGCCATGAAACTTTGGAGTTAGTAAGACCTTAGAGCTTATTTCAAGAGATTTTTTAATGGCCCTAGATGTGAAAAGAAGTTAAGGGATATATAAAATCGTGTGATACGTGCAACAGGGCTAAGGTACCTTACCACAAACCACATGGCCTCCTGCAACCCTTGCCCATTCTAGCACAACCCTAGTCTTCTCAGTCCATGGATTTTGTAATAACAGATCTTCCCAAATCAAATAAATATGAATCTATTCTTGTTGTGGTAGATAGGTTCACAAAAATGGGACATTTCATCTCTACCACCAAGACCATCACAAGCGTAGCTACCACTAGACACTTCCTTAGATACATTTTTAGATAACATGGACTCCCAGATGACATTATGAGCGATCGCGGTCCCCAATTCATATCTAGTTTTCAAAAGAACCTTTGCAACCTCCTTGGAGTTCAAGTTAAGTTATCCACAGCCAATCACCCATAGATGGATGGTCAAATGAAATGGGTAAATCAAGTCTTAGAATAATATCTCCACTACACCATAACTGTTGAAATATTTGCAATCACACCTACTTTAGTCCCTTTGTGAGGGGCAGTGAGGGCTCAGGACTAGAATCTCATATGCACAGTAGGAGGAAGTACCACCATTCAAATCCTATAAAGCATTGTACTTGCACTCTTTTTTTAATGCAATGATAGTACTCTTTTCTTTCCAGTAAAGTGTCATGTCACTATCATTACACAAGATTGTGTTTGGAAGTCCAAGTCTCAATCTTGGTACCTAATTCACTTGTGTAACAATTTGTCCTTGTCAGGATCAATGTCTTCATGAGTTTCCTTTTCCTCTTTCAACCTCCATAGCTTCCGCATCTACCATGCCCTAGATCCTGTATATTTTAACATGGTATCAGAGTGCACTTGGGCATGGCACTGCTTATCCACCTTTTGGCCTTGTGGAAGCCATAGCCAGCACTACCCTGCCTACTCAAAGCTTTCATAACTTCCTCTACTAGCCTAATCTTACCAAGATTCCTTCTAGAGAAGTGTTCCCCCACTACTAATGCTTCTTTGTATTATCTCAAAACTTGACATTGCCCTATCTACAACTCAGCATTATCAATTTTCTCAAGTTCTGTCCTATGGCCTCCATTGCCAGGAAGTACCTAGGCATCTTGGAGCCTATGGATCTCACACTACAGGCCACTATTCATCATGATGTCTTCTAGGAGAATCTTCCCCAACTTCAGGCGTAGCTCGATGGCACATCAAGACCCAACATTGATGATGATTTGCCTCATCATTGCGAAAAAACATGGTTGCTGCCTAAAAGAGGTGCAGTCCTGATCGGGCCACTTTCTCCCTATATGCACAACGCGATCATTTACTTTGTGGAGGAGCAAGGCCCCCTGACAACTTATAGTGGCCCAGGCATGGAAAAATCTCACTATCAAGTATATACAAGTTCATATTAGGGAAAAGGTGACATGGGATTTTGACTTTGAATTCTTTTTTAATGATTTAAAAAAATATGTGTACTTTTTTAGGGGGGCATAATAGAACCCAATGTTCAATCCTTCCCCTGGCACATGTCCAATTTTTCCCAAATGTGGAGTGGGTAAGACCTTGTGATAAAACAATGTTTCGTTGATGTTACTCCATGCCACTACATCAAAAAGCAATGCTCTTAAGGAGCCATTCAATTGGTTTTTTCAATGACAGCTTCCAAGAATGAATACTAAAGATAAAAATGAAACTTGAGAATTCATAGTATTTTTCAAGATAGAAAAGTACAAAGCTAGCTCTTAAGAGCCTCTATATCTTCCTCCTCCTTAGGGTTCTTTCCTCTATAATGTAGAAATTTTCTTTTCTTGTAGCCAACTATTGATTTTATATCAATTTGATTTGCTGCCAAAGTGTAAGATGAGAGGGCTAGAAAGTATATTGCTCTAGAAGTAAAGAAACCAAGACCATAACAAAAAATACTAATTGTTGTTGTCTTCTCTAAAAACATCACCTTGTGCACATTATATTGTAAGCTAGAGAAACCAAGTAACCTTGTAAGTGCCTTGATACATAGTGTGGGCTATGTTTCTTCCTTTGAGAGGATGTTATGGAATACTGAGAAAACATGGGGATAAATCCTTGCCAAGTAATGGCTGAGTGCAACATCTTTGAATGAACTAATACCAACTCTAAACCCTTCCCCTAGTCCCAAGAAGTTATCAAAATCTTCAATCTCCAACTGCAAAAACTATGAATGTCAAATGAAAGTTGAAATCAAACATACTAATGTATCTTAAAAATTTGGAGATAATAGTACCAATTGATTTTCATCATTCTCTAGCTTAGTTGGATTCCGTATATTAATTGATGATTGCGCCTTATTGGTATCTTCCAATTCTTTAACGTACTCCGACTCCTCTCTTCCAAATTGAAAAATCCAAATGGGTGATGAAGGTTGTTGAACTCCTCATCAGTAATCACCAACTCTTTCTCAACATTCTTTTCCTTGTTGAAACAAATAGAAAGGGCATCCTATGCATCAATAAACTTGTCATCTGTAATTTCAATGCCCAATTTAATTAACTCTTCTTTCGATTCATTTTTTACATTAACAATGCCATTTGTAGCATCAGAAACCTTGGTAATGATCACTCAACAATAATCCTCCCTAAGATTGATGAACCTTTGGGTGTGTAATAGCAGTATGTATTCCTTGTCCTTAATAGGAAAAGTTAGAAGAGAAGCAACAATATAGAAAGAAGAGGAGTCACATACAATATATACGTTTACATGGTTTTCTTCAATTATGGTCTAAGCTTTGAATTGGAAAATATCTAGTTTGTCAGCAATATATGCTTCTTGCTAGGGGTCCAAACATTCCTCTACATCCTTCTCATTTGCCACCTCATTCAAAAGATAAAAGTTGGAACATTCTAGTTCCTCCAATTGTTGTTCATCAGATTTGACAAGATATTTAACAAGAGTATACACAATGAATACAACTAGTTTTGACATAAGCCTGCATTTCCTAGAATGAGCAGAACAAAACAAATATCGTGCACAGAACCTGTCAAGAGAATGAGATGCACACTTTCTTGTGAATAGGGCTATCTCTTAAGGTGAGCTCCCAATAGGTATATGAACATATTCCTTTGCATCCTTTTAAACCATAGGAAATGCAAGACTTTCAAACTCAGTAGACTCCTCCACAAAAAAAAAAATTGCAAGAACTCAAGACATGGTCAATATCATAGTCAGGGTAAAAAATATCATTTGCACTTCCATAGTAAGATAACTCCATACCATTCTGAGAATAAGAAAGTCTAGGAGGCTTTCTAAGGGAGAAACCTCTATGACTAAGACAATTCAGAAATCCTCAATGGTGACTTACCTTTGACTAGAGACTTTCTAGGCATTCTCATACTTGCTTCTGAGCAAGGAGAAGAAGAGGTGGGAATTTCAGGATAAAAGGCAGGACAACTAGAACCCCTTGACCACCCTAAAGACAGTATTCTTATTTTCCTATTTGGTTTGACCACATCTTGGGAGCTTGCAAAATCTTTTGGTTGATACATCAAAGGATGCATAATACAGTATGAATAGATGAAGCCGACCACATGAAGAATTCCTGCTCACTCCATATCATTGAATGCTAATATGGTGCAAAAATATACACATCACAGTGTTGTCGACTCTCGTGTCATATTTGTAGTCCATGATACATCACAAATAGGTCTTTTGTAGGATTGCAATTCCCTGCTCTTGCGTCATATTTGAAATCCACTACGCGAATAGGTCTTTTGTAGGATCGTGGTTCCCTCCTCTCATGCCGTCGTATCTGTAGTCCATGATAGAGCGTGGATGTGCCTATAGTCCACAATTAGCACCTCTACAATCCACGATACGGTGCGAATAGGTCTTTTGTAGGATCACAGGTCCCTCATTTCATGTCATATCTACAGTCCATGATATGGGTGAATACGTCCTTCATCAAATAATGGTTCGTTCACTCTTTGCTCGTTTTGCACCATATCTTACCTTGTGTGGTTTGTATTTTTTGATTGGTCTACTTTTCATTTTCTAGTAGGTGATGGCAAGGACAAGGCAAACAACAAGGAAGGTTTATATAAACAACAAGGATAGTGAGGAAGAGGTAAGGCCATCAATGGTTCCACAAGATTTTTCTCCTGAGATCCCTCCTACCCCTGGTTTTCCTCAGTCTCCTACCATGGAATCAAAGCAATCATGTGTAGATACTATGTATTCTCCTCCTATCCATGGTAGGCTCCATGTTATTAATAACCAACCTTGTGATCTTATTGGGAAATCCTCTCCTACAACTACCAAGTTTTCAACCACCCCTAGAGCACCCTTTCAGCAAACAAAGCAACCTCTATTCTGCTCATTGAGGAGAGCCTTCCAAGCCCAAGAGAAAGAGAAGGTCCAAATTTTATTATGTTCAAAAGTGTTTTAGTGAGATAAGGCATAGAGAGCTACATAGCATGTCATTCCAAAGAATTTTTTTATCAGAGTTGTCAATAACATTTCTGATAGATTATCAAGGATGTTCACTAAAATTGGCATGCAAAAGAAATAGTAACTTGCAGCCAATCTTTGTCTTCAAGAGGAAGCTGAAGACTTTGTTATTGACTTATGGATGATATTTACATTATTGTTACTCATGCTCATAGGGTGACCTTGATGCATAAAGATTTTAGTATGATAAGAAAAATTAGGTATAGGTTTGTCAAGATATTGAGGCCCGTACCCACTATTGATTAAAAAAAACCTTCGAGATCCTTAACGTTCCGCCAAAATTGTCTAGAAGAGCGAAAGGACCAAAGATCAAGGAGGTGATACATCTATATCCAACAAAGACCTCGTCTACCTACAAGATATTGTCCAACAAGAAAAAAACAGAGGTTATAGAATTTGAGGATGAAGTTTGCAAGACAAAAACCACTATCCTTCGCCCTGTCAATTATAACAGAATGGATTAACTATATGGGTAAATGGTTGTCAATGTTTCTTACACTTCTGAGAAAGAGGACTATCTTAGTATATCTCCTAAGGACAAGTCCATACTTGTTAAAAAAGATATTCAATTTATCAAACTCTAAGCATTTTGACTCTCAAAATTTTTAGTACATGGAATGTTGGTGTTACTCATTGCAAATAACACTCCATTTTTTTGCTATTGGTTTTAGGGCGTTGATTACTTCTCTTAACCAAGAAATATCTAAAAGTATATCTATTGTTAATCCACTATTATCAGTGGAATTGTTTTTGAGATCTAGTTCAAATATAAAAATATTTTTCAAAATGTTTGATTCAACCAAAAATTGCCTTTTTTTCTTAGGTCAAAAGGTATGCAATTTTACAAAATGGTTAATGTATACTTCTTTGTTGTATTTATTACTTACTAACATTTCACTTTGTAGACGACATTCGAGCCTCATATATATTGATATACTCACCAAAGAAATTATCCTCATGAACTTTCTTAGTGGTTTCCATGGCCAAGCAAAAATGTGCATTGAATAGAATATTGCTTGCTTTTTTATTAAGTATTTATTTTATTTGATTGTCTATTTTAGTAACATGTTCCCATATGCAGTGCTGGTAGGCTAATGGCTACCCTTTTGGACACCACATATGAGGATATTACTAATCCTTAAAAACCATATGTATTTCTCCAACAAGAAGTACCCTTGCAAAGTGATATGCATACTTGTGGATGGAGAGTGATTTCAAATGTTTACGTGACAATAGATTCAAAGATACTCAAGATAGATGGGGTGAATGTAAATATTTTTTATATTGTCTGTTCTTTGAGAAACCCTTCTTTGAGTTTTCCAACTTGTTACATTTTTTCTCATAATGCCAAGATTACCCCGATTCATACATGTGGTGGATAAGGGAGCAATGTATTGAGTTGATTTTGGACAGGGAAATCACACTAATCGATCCTCACTTCCCTCCACAAAAATCTTCAACTAAGAGTAAGGACAAGGGCAAGTCTAAGAGTAAGGACAAGGGCAAGTCATCTAGAAAGACTAGTAAGGTGAACTCCAAAAAGAAAGGAATGCCAACACTTTTTCTTATGGAGTCTCATCCATCTTCTCTTTAGCTTGAAGAGAAAAGGACCCCTCTCAAAGTCAAATTCTTTCAATAACCAAATAAAAAAGCCACTATAAGGAGACTAGAGAGCTTTGCAGAAAGCAACAAAGAAGTTACAATGCCAAAAGAAGATAAATAGATGCAAACAGAAACTAGGAGGAATCTCCATTCTTATTTTGCATCTTTGTATATTTTCACTTTAATTTTGTAACTATTGATTCAATGAAAATATTTTTATCCTATGTAAATGTAATAAATATTTTTACATTTATGGCTCAAATCTTACAATTATGGGAGATAAGAAACTCATACAAGAGAAAGAACATTCAACTATTTTTCCAATGGTTTTACCATTGACTTTGAACTTATATTCGGGGATGTACTATCTAGTAGCTCCAAGATATCCCTTACATCCTTAACACTCCAATTGAAAGTGATTTATCTCCTTTTCTTCTTCATGTGTGCTATAACTTACACGTTAAGTTTGTAAGGTATGTAATTTGTATCAAAATCCAAAGGAATCTAAATGTCTAGTTTAAGTTTGTATCTTCTATAATTGAAGCCCAAAGCAAGAGTTTGTCATGCAATGTTATAACACAAAGACAAGGATTGGGAGTATACAATACACCTCATGGTATTGCCCTTATGGTCATACTCTCTAGATTTCCAAAGCCTTCCTATAATGTTGTTTAGTTCCTCTTTTGCAAAATTTCTACTTAGCCAAAATACCTTTATCCTTTGTAAATTTGCTATTTGGACGCAAGCCACAAAGATATGCAAGGGTATAAACCATGACAGGAATAAACTTCTTAAGGTTCTTTGAGTTGTCATGGACTTTTGAATATCTTGGCATACTTTAAATTTAAAATTGTGCATCATTGCCTTATTAAAAATTTCCCAATTTAGAGATGAAAGACTTATCAAAATCGAATCCTTAATATGTCCATATGTACCTTCTCTAGAGGGAACCACATACTGTGCATAATATATAAAAATCCTTCTCTCACTAAAAGAACCCACGATCTCATTAACATAGATAATGTCTACAAATGCCTTATGAATTGCATGGAAGTTTCCAGTTAAGCTCTCCATAGGTTGCCATTCAGTATTTGTTGACATAAAGATATCTACCCCTACTAGCCATTGGGGGGCTATGCGAGGGGGTTAAAATATTCAAGTGTCGCTTATACGATGATGGGTCTCTTGCATAGGCGACTATGTCTTCGTATAAGCAACATTAATTTTTTTGAAAAAGACTTGGCATCGCATAAGCGACGACAAACATCGGCATTGCTTAAGCGAATTTTGAAAGCGACACAAAGAGCGATGTTTACACGCTGCTTTGTGTTGCTTAAGCGACGCTACAAATTCGTATTAACCACGTGAGATCATTCGACAAGGGATCAGTTTTGCGGGACATCATTCGACAAGGAACTTCATTCTCAACAAGCTGGGAGCTACATGGGAGATCATTTGACAAGAGAGTTTCTTCTTTTTCAAACTATCCAGACAAGGAGGTCAGCATCCACAATTCTCTCTCTCTCTTTCTCATTTTGTTATTTCCTTGGGATTCCTACTCCCTCAACCCAATGAGCGACCCGGAGTATTGTGGAAATCCTCACATTAGCTCTAGAACACCTCCTGCGGCTTAGCTCTTGACAATGCAATCATACTGGCCTCTATATAAAATAAAATTTCCTTTTGAAATTCATTTACCTTTGGAAATTCTCTTAGCAGCGTGAGTTTCCTTTTGATATTCATTCCAAAAATCATATTTTCTAGCATGAAGAGCCTTTCCCATCATTACATATTGCAACAATGCCAATCCTTTTGTCCTTCAAGGCAAGGCATGTGATGAGATTGATAACGATAGAAACTCCTGTAGCATTGATAGAATGTCCAAGAGACACTACTCCACCACTAAGAAGACTTCCTTTGCTAAAACACGTAGTGGGTAACCCATAGATTGTTGTTATGATGTGAATAAAATCTTTATTCTTTGGAGTTGGTTTTCCACTCCCAACTGATTGGTTGCATCTACCATTGTCTAATCCACTATTATGGCCTACATACAGTTTTATTTTCCATTGATATTCTAGACTAAAGTGGCCATCTCTACCTTCATGTCGCAAGCAATGGAATTGTTATGGAAAACTCAACCAAAGTGCAAAGCTTTACATTTGCTGAAAGCAGCTTGGAGATGTGGACACATCTTGCTTGGAGTTATTTGGTCAATGTTTCTAATTAGATATATTGAGCTCTCCTCTAACAACGTATCTCTAGTCTAACATATATTTTATTTAAATATATAGATATGATAAGTGACCACACCCATAAAGTGAAGTTGGCGATCATCAAGACTTTGTTATGAGGCATTTGACTTTCTGGAGATACATTGTCAAAGGCCACGGTAGATTATGTGGAGATGGATGATGCCGGTTTAGAAAATGCCATCAAGATTCTTGGGAGATTTAGTATGCCCATACATCTTGGAGAGGGTACATCCTCCCAACCACATGCAGCAGTGGAGACTTTTTCTCATGCACACACTACAGTGCATCGGTAAGCTTCTCGATTGAGAAAATAGTAATGTCATCCTTTTTCTGCATATAGAATTCTTTATATATATATAATTATGATGTCTTTGTTTGCTTAGGACTCCACTCCCAGGTACATCACATCATAAGAGTTAGCACCTTACTCCTGATGTACCCCCTCCTACTCAAGTGACACCTACTTCACAGGCTAGTGGTCATTAGTCTCGTAGGTATATCTTTTATGGCGATGATAGATTAAATATCAAGTAGTTTTTAAGAACTCACATCTTAATGTATCATATGATTGTATTGCATGTAGGCATCAGTGGTGGTAGAGTAGCACACCACCAACCCGATTGATTGGTGAGACACCACTAGTGCCCTCACGAGTACCAATGTGCATGTGCAGTGGCACTTTGGGTGTCACATGCAACATCACACATAACGGGGATATCCTTCAGGTCGTCAGAGCCAGCATCACCTTCAAACATCGAATAAGAGACCTATGCATGTCTTATCTATAGCAAGTTCATGTACAATGGGAGTAAGTATTATTTATTATAAAGAATATGAATTGCATTTTTTATCTGAATTACTAATTGACTTTATTTTGCAATTCAAGGATCAGCTTGAGGATGAAAAGAAATATGTCATCAACACATTGGAGACAAAGTTTGGGACAGGATGGAGTCGAAAATGGTTGCTCAAGCAAATGTGCAAACTCATGAGTCATCGAGGCGACAATGCACGGTAAGTAGAGAGAGAGAGAGAGAGAGAGAGAGAGAGAGAGAGAGAGAGAGAGAGAGAGAGAGAGAGAGAGAGAGAGAGAGAGAGAGAGAGAGAGAGAGAAATGAAACAAAATGAAATGTTATATTTACATCATCAAAAGGCCAAAATGACCTATGAGACCAAAAAGTTACGACCTGATAGCTCTAATACGGATGTCAAGTAGAACAATGATACTAATGGTTTGCTATGGAACAAGTGTGAGATCATACATATAATCTGTGGTCTCTCAATCTGCGTCCATGAGGCGACTGACAAGCTGCATGGGGCCCATACTGCTACCACATACATCATTAAAGCTAGGGTGAGCATAGTGTCATAGAGAGAGAGAGAAAGAGAGAGAGAAAGAGAGAGCAGGATTGGAGCAGCAAATGGGAAACATGGGGGGTACTGCGGCTAAGGGTACTACGAGTACTCACTGAGGGTGCTATTGGAACTAATTTCAAGAAATGATAGAAGACTGTTGGCTTCGATGGTCTACTACCAGGCCAAGTCAATCCAATAAACAATGATTGATTCCGGGTACTAAAGGTTGAGATGCTGATATTGGGGTTGAAACATGAGAGAGAAGCCTTAGTAGAGGAGGGGAATCAAACCCTGATATGAACTTTCTTTTAGTGAACTTGAAGCTAAGATTATACCTTGTACACAGCTAGAGAAAGAAAAACGAGTCTGAGGGGAATCGAACCCTGACACTAGCCATATGAGGCTATCACCACGAGACTCCCCACCACCCACCCTTGTTAGTAAAATTTCAAAAGAATAAAAATCATGACTTCACAATGAATTATTTTGAGATTAAATCTTACCGAACATAGGTTGAGATCCGTGAGTTGACAGATAATACTAATAGTCCTCATCCTCATCTATGAGATTAACCATCAATAAAAATTCATCTTCATTATCCTTGTTGACTTCTTTGAACTCCTTCATCATTAAATTTGTATTGACATTCATTTCCTCCATAGGCTCAACATCCATTATTTTTTCCTCTTTGGTGTCTGTAGTGTCAGAGTCTAGATCGTTGTTGTTCTCATCATCTACAATGTCATCATGATAAAAAAAAAGAATTCTACACCTCTTTGACATCGATGTGTGTAGGTTTGAGGATGTAAACAATTCATTCTAATCCACTTCCTTAGGGTCAACACTATCAAACAAGTGTCGACCTCTAGGTTGGACATGCACAACTTGCTACCATGGATGAACATCTATATTCTTGTAAAAGAACGCTTGCTCAACATGAGTTGGAAAAATTTAAGGCTCTTTTGTTGCATGCAATAACTTTGAGGAGTTGACGGACCAAAATCCGGTGTCGAAGGGTTTCGAAAGCAATGTCGCAACTTCAGAAGTCCTTGATAAATTTCAGGCTAGAAGATCAAGCAAGAGAATGAAATCAAATCTGTTATGACTGCAAGAACTTCCTGTGATGTTGATCAGTTGGGAAGATCAAAATTGTATTGAATGAACCACCTTCAAAAACATAGAAGAGTTCTGCATAATATATATCATGTGTGTCTCTCTTTATTTGCACTACTGTTAGAATAATAAATGTGTTTTGGTGATGGAATAAATGGGGTGAAAAAGCGGCATATGAATAAGATGTTATCAAGAAGGGCTTGGTGATTTTGACTAAATCTTCTATTTTTGCACACTTTCACAGAGCAGCACTCTATCCACTATTTGAAAGTTCTAGCTCCTTGACATGTGACTGAAGGCCAGCTGCTACAGTTTCAATTTCTGCTAGATAGTTTCTCATGGTTTCAGCTTCTTGTACACTGTTCAAATGCAATCTCGTTTGCACTTGGTAGGATTGAATTAAAGACATCACTTTGCATGAGCATCCTCCCTTCTTCGTTAGACCATCTATTTATCCATCCTTTCTGTTATGATTCATACTGAACTGAGCTGCCAACATCTATAAGACTTGCCCTCACTGAAATAGGACTTTCCTTCCTTGATGTGATTGTTGCATCTGAGCATGGCACAGTTGATAATAGGTTAATCTGTTATAATTTCAGGATACCTTGCATTCTTTTGAACATTCAAAAGGGACTCCACCCTCTTGTCCAGCTCCATAGTTGCCTCCCGTGGCAAGCTGCTTCTTACCTTTCTTCTGTGCAGAATACCTTTGTAATCTATTCCTAATCTGGTAGTAATGTTTCTCACACATGGTCTTGCCATCCATAACCCGGACATAGCACCTCCATCTCAGAGGGAACTTGAGCATTAACTGCTAATGCAGCTTTCAAAATTTGGTTCATGCATGCCCTCAGCTGTTCTAGATGTCTTCAGGCATTACCAGAAAGACCATTAGAAGAAATCTGCAGAACAGGAAGCCACCATTTTTCTTTTCTCAGCAATGAACCACCTTTCTATGCCCGGATTAAAGCTAGGTCAGTGTACCAAAATTCGGTATGCAAGAGCATCAATTAATATAGCATGATAAATTGCTGGCACCGCCATTGCTTGCTATCAGACCTCTTGCATCACAATTCATCAGGGACATCCTCCACGAGTATTTGGTGCCCCCCTCTCTCTCTCTCAATCCAAAGGTTTCAACTTTTGACGTGGATCTATGGCGGCTCTCTCCTTCTCTCTTGGTAGGTGAACAACCGGGTCTGATTTAAGGGCACGGACAACTGAGCAGCTGCCTGTGTGCACAAGGAGTCCCTTGTCTTGCACCATGGTCCTGCCTTCGACGACAACAGACATAAAAACTCAGCTCAAAGACTTCCGTCGCCCTGATTCCTTCGCTTCGGTGGAAAATATGTTCCTGAGACCTCCACGAGAGTTTTGGTGTCCCCACTCTCTCTCAATTCATGGCCGCAGGAGATAGGAAAGAGAATCCTTTTGGTTATTTGCTTCACATATTAAACGCAGAAGAAATCAATTTTTCCTATGCAGAAGAAGCAATTGTGATTATGAAGTTCATGACGGAAACATGGAAGATTACATTATAAGTTGCAGGAAGTGGTGGATTGTGAGTTTCATTGAGGTGAGCCAGAATTTGAAATACATAAGGTGCTAATTCAGAAACATCGAGCGCCAGTATATCTTGGAAAGCAAAGTGTAGGACTCAGAAAAAAATATCATTGATGAAGCCTCCCCACCAGTCGACAGACTTTCCCCCTTGCTTCTGCGTTTTTTCCCTTGCTTTTCTTTTCGTGAACTAGAAAAAGCCCACTTTTTTAGCCACACTTTCCTCTCATACACACGCAGAAAAGCAGCATCTTTTCCTCTTCACGTCGCATGTCCCTTCAACTCTAGATCTTTTGCTTTGCTTCATTTTTAATTTTCAATTCAACAAGAGTCTCTGCTGAAAATTTATGACCAATATGCTCCGGATTCCTCAAAATTTGCTATTTGGTAGCCCTCTCTATTTGCTGATCACTGTCAGGTGGAAGCGGTACAGCAACCGGCTTCACCTTCTTATCCACGGTTTTGTATTTCGTGTCAACCCTGGCTTCATTATGATCTTATGCAGTACATAAACCTTGCTGTAAATCAGCAATTCTGCACTCCAATGGCTGAATATTCTCAGCCCTCTGCTCTATGGACTGCATAGAAACAGCCCCAAACTCTGAATGCTGAAATATTTCAGCAATAAACTCTGTTGGCTGAAAATTTTCAGCCCTCTGTCTCTCTGAAAGCTGATCATAACCAGTTGGAAACTCTGTTTGCTGAATTTCTTCAGCACTCAACACTCTTTGCTGAGTTACCTCAGCCTCTGACTCAATCTGTGACCTAAAATCTGCAATTTCATGAAACATGTCCAGGGACTGCACTAATACATTACCGTGGCAATTCAGCATATCAGTTTTCAGCATATCTCCCATCTCTATCATCGTATCTGCACAAATCACACTGTCATACATCCCATCTATATGCTTATCATCCTCCAAAATTCCTGCATTTTTCAAAATTTTCTCCTTCCTGCATATATACTGCCTGGCAGCTCTAGGCAACCTAGAAGTCTTCTGATAACTCATCGAACTGTTTGCTAAAATCCCAACAAAACCAGAGGAGAAAACACCGCTGCCAGGAGGCGAGAACTCCAATCTCCTCTCCTCTGTACCACCGTCATCTCGCGAAACGGCGGTACCTAATGAAAACCCGAATCCCTCACAGTGGGCAAGGGTGCATCTCTGAGAGTATCTCTGTTTCTAACATGGTTCACACATACAGTCATAAACTGAACTGCTCTCATACCATCTTTACTGCGAATCCGTGCATAAGCAGATCCATCATCCATGACCTTTGTTTCCATGCGCATCTCTGTAATGAATGGCTAACCAAGAATTATGGGATAAGAGCATGAATCCTGCACAAAAAAATGAAAATCCTCCTCTACATCACCAATAGAAACCCTGACACTAGGACAAGCAGCATATAAATCGCCTGCAGTGTTATTAGCGGCTCTTATACGCCACCCATGCTCTACATCCATAGGCCATCTGTTACTCTCATAAACTCCACGAACTATGAGATTAATCTCTGAACCATGATCAACCAATGCAACATAAGGCACCTGTTTCTCTCCAATCTTTACCATCGTCTTTGTAGTTTCCCTAGCCCAATGGCTCCGTGAAAAGTGATTACGTGGTATCATGACAGGCTCATCAATTTCAGCATAATGCATAGGCTAAACCCTCTTCTCTACCTGCGGAAAAACAGAAGCATTATCAACCATAACCTCACCCTCATCCTCATTCAACTCCCCAATCAAAACTCCCTGTGTATTAGTGGTAGACAATGCATGTCTTTTCCTCTTCAGGACCTCCTGAAACTGATCCTGAAACTCTCTTTTCGAGATGCCCAAAATCTCAAAAATAGTGAAAGTCACCTCACTGCCAAGTATCTTATCATTAAAGATTTTCTTCATGTCTGTAGATGTCTCAATATCGGACATCAATCTGAATCCTGGCTGCTTTCTCTCTCTAGGCTCTTGCCTCTTTTCTCTCTTTTGAGCATCCTCCATCTGTCGATCTAGCCCTGGTCTCGAAGACGGTCCTGCAGTAGGTGGAGTAACAAACTCACCCCCTCTAGTCTTCTTAGCTGCACTTGGATTTTCTTCATCCCTCTTACGCTTCTCCTCAACAAGTACATCTGCACCATGAGACTTAGCCAAATAAGCATAAATAGAATACATGTCAACAGGCAAGTCCCAACCTGTCTCTGATCTGATGCTAGAGCCTACACTAGTCAAAACAGTTTGATGAATTTTCCCCTTTTTTGCAGTCTCCATAGCATAAGTCCATAGCACTGACTGAGTCTCTGATCCCTTCTCAATCTGTACTCCATATGCAGAAGCATCACCTCTAGCTGTCACATAAGAAGTACGCGCAGCCATGTCCTCCACTAACTTCTTCATTCCACCTTTACCAAAGTTGGTAGCAAGTGGAGCTCCTGTCTCAGTCAACAAAATCTTACCATCTTGCCCCCAATATACCAAATTCTGCCTCCTTGCATCCTGGAAAGAGTCACAATCCCTGCAATGCTGATGGTCCGTACTATCACACCAAATACATCTCTGATCTCTCCTAGGTGCACTAGGAGCACTCCTAGGTGCAGTAGGAGCGCTAGAAGAAGAAGTAGGCGCAGTCGAAGCAAACTGCTCCTTCAACTTTCCCACCAACTCTGCTTTGACTGACTCCAGTGTCAAATCTGTGATGCCTTTGATTATGTCATCAAGAGAGGTAGGCACCGATGGAGCGGATGGTTTTGGAGCAGAAGGTGTAGGCATCGGTCGTGGAACAGAAGGAATAGGTGGAGTGGAAACAGTAGGCACTGGCATAGGCCAAGAAACTAGCTGAGGAGGAGAAGAAATAACAGGGATAGAAGTAGGCATAGGAGCTGATGATGGTGTAGGTGTCATGGAACCATTCTGTAGGCGAGTCTTCCATATCCTCCTCTTGGTCAAAGTCGAGACTGCATCCTGAGCATCCTGCCAATCAGTTTTAAGACCCATAGGCTTCGTGCGATCTTCAAGAAGCTCACCCAATTCTTCTTGAAGAGCAGGATCTGCAGCTTGCAAGAAAAGCTCAACTTTCTCAACATCCAATGCTCTTTGTTCAATGGCATCAAGCTGACTATACCTCTCTTCGAATTCTCGAATCAACTCCGAAGCAGCGAGACCTTTGTTTGGCATGTAGACCCACTCTCGGAATGATCGCTGAGTAGCCATAACAAAGTCCTCAAGGAAGTAATCTTCTTTCAAGGCCTTCTTAAAATCTTGCCAATGTGTATTTTGAATAAAAAGATCAGTCACTTTTGTCCTCAAAGCAGGTGTGACAAGACGAAGGAAGTACTTACTTATAAGTCCAGCAGGAACTCCAAAAAACCCCATCTTGATCTCATATGTCTTCAAATATGCTGAAACATTACGCCCATCAAATAGCTTCTTCTCATTCTCAACTGCTTCAATAGCCTTAGTCGCGCTGTTTGCATTCTCCTGCTCTGAATAGAGTTGCCTTTGCTGAGACAACTGCTGTTGATGCAATTGTTGTTGCTGCTGCATATACAATTGTGTTTGCTGATTTTGGAGTTGCATATACATGGACATATTCTGCAAAATCTGTTTTAGATCCTCTGTTGAAGTACTTGACGCAGCAGTCATTGATGGAGTTGAAGTAGATGCAGTTAGAGTTGTAGAAGAAGCTGAAATAGAGGCTGAAGTATCTCCCATCCTGAAATTTCTGCGACGCTTTCACGTCGGGTTCACCAAAGATGTCGAAGGGTTTCGAAAGCAATGTCGCAACTTCAAAAGTCCTTGATAAATTTCAGGCTAGAAGATCAAGCAAGAGAATGAAATCAAATCTGTTATGACTGCAAAAACTTCCTGTGATGTTGATCAGTTTTGGGAAGATCAAAATTGTATTGAATGAACCACCTTCAAAAACATAGAAGAGTTCTGCATAATATATATCATGTGTGTCTCTCTTTATTTGCACTACTGTTAGAATAATAAATGTGTTTTGGTGATGGAATAAATGGGGTTCAAACGCAATCTCATTTGCACTTGGTAGGATTGAATTAAAGACATCACTTTGCATGAGCATCCTCCCTTCTTCGTTAGACCATCTATTTATCCATCCTTTCTGTTATGCTTCATACTGAACTGAGCTGCCAACATCTATAAGACTTGCCCTCACTGAAATAGGACTTTCCTTCCTTGATGTGATTGTTGCATTTGAGCATGGAACAATTGATAATAGGTTAATCTGTTATAATTTCAGGATACCATGCATTCTTTTGAACATTCAAAAGGGACTCCACCCTCTTGTCCAGCTCCATAGTTGCCTCCCGTGGCAAGCTGCTTCTTACCTTTCTTTTGTGCAGAATACCTTTGTAATCTATTCCTAATCTGGTAGTAATGTTTCTCACACATGGTCTTGCCATCCATAACCCGGACAGAGCACCTCCATCTCAGAGGGAACTTGAGCATTAACTGCTAATGCAGCTTTCAAAATTTGGTTCATGCATGCCCTCAGCTATTCTAGATGTCTTCAGGCATTACCAGAAAGACCATTAGAAGAAATCTGCAGAATAGGAAGCCACCATTTTTCTTTTCTCAGCAATGAACCACCTTTCTGTGCCCGGATTAAAGCTGGGTCAGTGTACCAGAATTCGGTATGCAAGAGCATCAATTAATATAGCATCATAAATTGCTGGCACCTCCATTGCTTGCTATCAGACCTCTTGCATCACAATTCATCAGGGACGTCCTCCACGAGTATTTGGTGCCCCCCTCTCTCTCTCTCAATCCAAAGGTTTCAACTTTTGACGTGGATCTATGGTGGCTCTCTCCTTCTCTCTTGGCAGGTGAACGATCGGGTCAGATTTAAGGGGACTCCTTGCGCACACATGCAGCTGCTCAGTTGTCCGTGCCCTTAAATCTGACCCGGTCGTTCACCTACCAAGAGAGAAGGAGAGAGCCGCCATAGAACTCTAAGCCATTTCTTGTTGGTGCTCACAAGGAACTCTAAGCCACTTCCTATATAGAAAGTTCACACTATAACTAGGAAAAATAGCAACAAAACTAGTAAGAATGTAGAATTTTCTAGTTATAACTAGATCATTTTGCCATTACGAGTCTCTTCTAAGTAGTAAAGCCCTTTTCATAGATAGTATCTAGAAAATTGAGCCTTATCTAGCAATATTATCTAGCAACTTATTGCATATCTAGTAAGAATGTTAACATAACTAGAAAATTTTAGATTTCACTAGTCATAACTAGCAAATACTATCCTCTAATGAGCTGAGCTTTCGATTCCACACTTATAAATGTACTCACTAGTGTATGTGACGTATCCATAGCTTATACCTAGCCTAGCTTGTACATTAGGCATAGGATAAGCATATGCTAGGCTAGTTGACATAAAGTAAGCACATTCTATGCTATGCATTGGAATACACTAAGTACAGCTGATATGAGGCATTTTCTAGGCATAAGGTAAGCATAGAATAGGATAGGGTTATGCTAGGTATTGTCTCGTAGTATATGCTTGCCCTATGTCTAGACTATGCCTAGATTATTCATAAACATAGGATAGCCTTAACCTCTTCCTAGAATATTCTTAGACTATGTATAAGCATATGCTTTGCTTATGGTATGCCTAATTACTGCCCAACTTGCCATATGTGTACCCTATGCCTAGCCCTTGTGTACCTTAGACATACCTATGTCCAATTGGTAGCCTATACTAGTTTATATACTATAAGAGTAGCCTATGCATGTACCTTGCCTATACCACTAGTCTAATCTAAGCCTAATCTTAAGATTAAGCTCTACCTTACTACAAGCCTATCCCTAACACTAACATTTAATGTAGTCTAAGCCTAGTATATATTATATCTAGTTCTAATCTAAGGTAAAGAATATAGAGAGCCAGATAGGCATATATATTATGTATTATTGCTATAAAATTAAGATATATTTAGTTATTTTGTGGTTTCTCATTAATATTGGCCTATTTGTAGTATAATTCTGATTTTTTGTATGTGTGACAATGATCATATTGTGCTGAGGATAGTAGACAATTAATTTGTTTTATACTTTTGGTGAGTAGATAACTAGACAAAGTATCGAGATGTAATGATTTTAATATTTATCACTAGAGTGTAACATGAAATTATTATTATTTGGGAGACTATTATCACATGAAGCTATTTATATGCTTTTGCTAAGAAGCAATTGTACCCATCTATTTAGAGTACATTATTGTCTCTATTTATATTCATTCAATTTTTAATTAATTAATTATAATTTTTATAATAAAAATAAAATGTACAGGCTAGGTTAAGGCTTATGTTAAGGCTAATCATTTTGGGTGTGATCAAACCATCCTCATTTACATTGTTTGGTAGTCCTATGCTTTTGTAATTAATTTGCTTAATTTGCCATTGCAATGATCGCTCTCATACCATCTATTTGATTCTTGCACATGGTCCATGGTCGAGTAGCAAAGTAGTGATCAAAGTATTGGCAGTGAATCACTAAAATACACCACATATTCTAGAGATTATCCTAGGGGATTGAGCATTAGTAAGGGTAGTTGAAGAAGTTAATGTTTCACTTGTGCATGAGTGACTAGCTTATGGACGAGTGGCATGTTGTTTCCCATTGCTTGGGTTAGAATTTGTCTCATTTGGCTATAGATTGTTGAGGTGCACATGGTATCTCCCCTATATCATAAGTATATGCGTGAGTCTCCCCTTGCAACATGTCTACAAGCTATCAATATTGTATGAGCATATATTTGCATCAACCATGGCTATGCATGAGCATTCACTACATGGGTTAGTACCCCTGAACCACATTGCATTTTCCCTCTTCATCATGCAAGCCACACATTGCCTTTTTCACCCAACCACTTGAGCACCTTAGTCCACTCAACTCTATGAAGATAGGCCACATGATTGTTTAGCAACCTTGGAGCACTCGATTACTCGAAGTACCTCCTAACTACTTGGAGCAATGTGGCCACATGTTTAATTAGGCAAACATTCATGCATACTCTTCTAGGTGCACATATTCAATCACATAATCATGTAGTTGCACAATCATGCACTTTATTTCAATTCACTTGACCATGTCTACAATCTTACCCTTGATCATGAAGGCACCCTCTGACCACATGGAGAACTTAGTTTTCCTAATCATAATAGCCACACTCAACAATTTAGGCCACATTAGGCACTTAATCACTCTAGGTAGCATTAGCACATGATTATACAATATTTTGGGACTTTACTACCATCACACTCTACTACTTAGTGCTCACAGCATAGTGACATGGGATGGGTTTTGGGTATGGGATCATGAATAGAGACATGGACTAGAATTGTCATCCTTTGTCACCGTCAGAGAGGGCTCCGTACTTATGGAAATTAGAGACCAATTATAGTGTGCCATTTTTGGATTCTTCTTCCACATGTTTCTAATGCATGTGCATTGCAAACATAGTTGAATACGATCCTCTTTCTCATAGGGGCAATGTCCTAAAATAAGCATCAACATACTAAGTCTAGTTATAGGGAAAACTTCAACATAACTAGCCTCCAAGGAAACATATTAAACTTATAGAAAGGCATGGCACTCAATGTTGGTAAGGTTAGACCTTTTTTTTCTCACATATGTAAGTTTATTGCACTTACTCTAATTATCTCAAATCAGGTTAGAATTTAAGGACACATTGCCTATCTCACCTATGATCAAGATTATTTGAGTTTAAAAATACCAAGATATTGTAATAAAAATTGTGATTAAAGATCAAGGCCATGATGCAAATGGGCTGGTTTCTCAAGGCATATGTTCTTTAGTCCACTTCCTTTGACATCAAAGGAGTACCACAAAATAATTAGCTATAAAGGTACCTTGTTGATTTCTTGCAATCCAAAATTTAAATTTATTTTAAGAATTGATAGGTCAATTTAGGATTTTAGTTAATAACAAATATATCCTATTCAAAGCCCAAAGAAATCAATGAAATAGACAATCCAAGAAATGAATCAAACCTCCAAAGACTCCTTGCCAATCTTGAGCATTTCAATCTTTGGCTATTGGTTTTCCTATTTTTCATACCAGGCAAATACCCTCTAAGAAGGAGATTCCACAATGGACCAAATAAAAATTTTCTGGAAAGGTATTTGTTCACGCTCATTTTGGTTTTCTCAGAGTTTCTTCACTATTTTTCCTAGTGGTTAGCAACTCTTAGCTTGCTCTTCTCTTGAGAAAATTGTATCTACTTACAATATCACAAGATCATGCACTTAATTGGTAACAAGAAAATGTAAAACTACATAAACAATTTAAATGAGGACTTGCATGAGAGAAACCTCAATACACTTTATAGTGTAGAATATATGTTTCTAGCAGCCCCTCTTGATACTTTACATAAATGTTATAGTAAGGAGCAATTACAATGGTACAAAGAGACCAATAAGATGCTAGAACCATGAATGTTCAAGTCTCACACATAGATTAGATGTGCCTCAAAGACAACACAAAGAAGACTTGTTAAGTATGAAGTATGGGATAAGAAAACAACTCCCTATATATGATAGCTCACCAATGTCCAACGTGGTCTAAGTCAGAGTTTCTTAAACCTCCAAGAAGATCATTCAATGGTTCTCGACCATATGTAGCATTTGGAAGGCCACATAACATCAAATTACATTTGAGCCCCAAGCTATTGATCATAGCAAGGACTAGACTCATGAATCATCCCCAAGAACATGCAATTGACTTTATGAAATCAAGTGAAACAAATATACACTTAAGAAGAACAAATCAAAAAGCATTCCTCAAGGTGATGATCTATCAAATCTTGAAAGAATAATTACGAAAAAAAAGGGGGATCATGTACATGACAGTTGGGCTAGAATCTCAAGATGTGTCCAAATACCATTTTTGCCCACAAGATGCTCCAATATAGTCTCTTAAAGAGAACGTCATAAAAGAGGTTCAATGCCCACATAACTAGAGCCTCCATACTAGTATAAATCTTCTCCATGGTCAAGGGAAATCCATACCATGGCGAGCTTAAAATGAAAGCAAAGACCCTGTTGTGCACAAGCTAAGAGATTAACAAAATGTTGATGATAATGGTAACTCTCTATTACTCAATCCATAAGGGTGGATGCTATAAGCTAGATGCACTTCTTGTTGAAGATTTAAACTCGATCAAATCAAGGAAAGCCTTCCATTCAAGGAACATATGTTCTTTCTTTCTTTAACTAGTCTTTCAACTAGACAGCATGTAAAAATCTTCATATACTTCAAGAATTTTCATCATGGAGTTGTTTAATCCTCATGGTATGGTGCGCAAATTGGATGTTGTATGCATATGTAGCAAGCGTCGGAATGTGCCAAGGACAAAGAACTCTACTTTTTGCTCAAAATCCAAGAGAATAGACTTGCACGACATGAAACGAAAAGACCAATTGGGTACAATCTCCCCCCATGCCTTGCGTGAACGCTCCACAAAGCATGTATTTAAGATTTTATTCATCTCCAAGATCAAAAATAGCCCAAATTTACAATTAGCATGTTTTAACTTTTGTGTTTGTTTTTGTCCAAATAAAGAATAAAGCGGTTGAGCACCCTAAGAAGAGTCGGATTGTGCCCAAATACAATGACCAATATTGAATATTTAAATCGTGTACCCATGTGCATAAAAAATAATAAATATATGTCAAGCGCTTCAATAAATAAGCGCATCAAAATAAATATTGACGCCACACCTAAGATGCGCATCTATAAAAATGCTAAGTTTTTCTAAATAACTTGAATACATGCTATCGCCCAATGCACCACCGCCGCCTACTCTACACATCAACTGAAGCATTCACAATTATTAGAAAATAATAAAATTAAACTGATAAAAGTGAATACCTAGCAATCTTCAGCTACAAAATAAATAAATAGGTTGGAACTCTATCCTAACCTTAACTTAATATGAGTGCAAACTCTAAACTCATAAACATCCATCAATTTAAATATGTATTTTGTGGAAACACCCACTATGGAATCACCCACTTGCACATTAAATTAACGTGACACCCGAAAAGGAGAGTCATTCCCATCAACTTTTCGCACAAGGAATCCACCTCGTGTACAAGCCCTGACAAATAAATATAATTTTACGAAATCCATTGCAAAACCTCATGGAATCCACTATGGAATATGCCTCCTGGCATCATAGCTTGTCTGAAAAGATATGTATCGTATACAATGTGTATACACCAAAACAAGTTATCATACACCTAAGAGAAACATATGACTTCAAGATTTTTGTATATGGCTCAAAGGAGGAAAAGGTAAAATCCTTGCACAAGTTAAGTGACCTTAGCTTCAACATACATTTCTAATAGAGGAAAAAGGAAGGTGGTAGAGTACATCTAAATGAAAAGCAATTCGCTTTCATTAAGGAGTGGTTGCCTTCAAGGGGACTTAAGTTCTTGACACATACTTGCAAGTAAATGCACACTCACCATGAGCTCTAAAAGAAAACCTACAACAAAAAGAAAGTGAGAAAAATTCAAGTGGATGCACAAGTATATTAAAACATGATGTGGTAGACATGTTAAGAAATCAACCATTGGGATTCTTAGAAGAGAAAGTTTTTGGTTTGCAAAAAGATGATGATGATGATGATTATGCTCATCAATGAGCCTAGGGAAACAAGATGTACTAGAAGTAGAGCCGAAAACTTGAAAAAGCAAGGTCTACATTTAGATGAAAGCAATGCTCTTATTGATACTAGCACTACAAGAGAAAGGCCTTATAGACGTGCAATGTACACGCGAAAAAGAGGGCGCGTTTATAAGCGCGTATCAAAGTGTCTATTTACGCTAGTATACAGAACGCATCTATATATCCGCATTTATAAACGTGCCTATAGATGCAAAAATAAACACACATATTTTTCATTTCTCATAAAGTCCCTAAATATGACCAAACCTCTTAACAGTTAGTATTTGTTTGAATACATTACCAACTTTACTTCTTTCTGAGTATTACAAATATACATCCAATCATTCAAAGCTAATTATATATATGTGATTTCATGCCCTATATACATCCAATCATGCCCTATACAAATGTGATTGGATAGGGCATGATTGGATGTATATACGACATAATTACACCTGGATCACATGTAGCCAATGTGCACATGTCCTCTTTTCATCATGTTTAGCCACTGTGTCCACTTGTTGGTGACTAAAATAGATCAGTGTTATGGGAACTTGCTGAAGTCAATGGAGCATCCTAAAAATGAGAGAGAGAGAGGATGGTTAGCCCATCCTAGCTCTCTAGAATCTATGTATATGATTCACGAACATAGAAATGGCATCGTGTCTGCTATGTTAAGTTCTGAAATTGTTGGCTACATATGAAAGGTGGGACGTTTTTAGTAGAGAGAGAGAGAGAGAGAGAGAGAGAGAGATAGAGGTTTTGTTAAAGGTGGCCGTGGGTGTGTTCGAGGCTTCGGGAGGGCAAGGAAGACCTGTGTCGCCATGGGAAGCTTGTGTGGAACCATGAAACAACGCAAGTCAGCTCGAGCAGAATATCTTTCTCATTTCTAATCCTACAACCTTGCCCTTCGTACCTGCTGCACCCCCCCTCCCGCCCCTCTCTCTGTCTCTCTTTCTTTCTCTCTCTCTCTCTCAACACAGGTTGCGTCCATGAAGTCTAAGCAGAGAGTTGGCAAGCCACAGTCATAGTAAGCATAGATATTACGAAAAAAAAGGAGAAAGAAAAAAGTAAGATTGCGTTCAGCGCCCATGAAGAAGGACAGTGAATATACTGATTGTTTGGTAGGAGATCCCAATTCACAAGGATTGACAATGGATCGCGTGTGATGATCCTCTTATGAGAGACATCTGTACATACCATGGACTATGTAAGTCATTTGAGATCGATACGACAACATAGCAAGCCACCAGCCTCGAAGGTTGGCTCTCTGTGCCAGAGAAGTTTGTGGTGCGTGATGGCCCTCATGACAGACCATTGATCAACCAGAGATCAATGATCGGCAACAATATGATCATCAACAGCTGCACAAAATTATATGGAATGTCTGTGCAGCCCAACAGTGAGGCGTCCTTTGTGAAGCTTATAATGCAGCCTACAACGACTGTCAAAAGGTGAGATTCTTCCTAGTAGTTCTTACTTTTGGACAGAGAGAGAGAGAGCTGATGGCTTCAATTCTTAGCATTTGGTTTGTACCTCAGTTAGCTTCCCAACTTTTGTATGCACATCAGCATGCGTGTTTTACCTCGGTTTTTCCTTCTAAGATGCCAAATGTGACATGCTTTAGAAGTATTACAAGTCACGATGAGCATACTGAGCCATACAAAGAAGCGATTTTCTTCTTTCCAACAATCGAGCTGTGCTTGAAGGCTCTCAGCAAAGGGATTGTGAGACTTTCAAACCAATCAGGTACGCTGAGAGAGAGAGAGAGAGAGAGAGAGAGAGAGAGAGAGAGAGAGAGAGAGAGAGAGAGAGAGAGAGAGAGAGAGAGAGAGTGTGTGTGTGTGTGTGTGTGTGTATTTTTTTTGTAGTCGAGTGCAATTTTCCATCTAGTCTAATGAACCGGTTGATCCCATTTATAAACGACGGGATATTCATAGCCCTTAAAAATTTTTGAAATATTTTGTGCCACAATGTGAGTATTATATTAGGTTAACCTCTACTAGATTGTTTCGAAGTCTTGAAACTAACATGGACAAATGATGGTACATTGCCCTACATATCTAGAAAGTGTAATTTGACACGACTGCTAATTAGTAGTATCAACATCTAAAATTAGCAAGGTTGCCAGAACCGAGTCTTCACAGTTCAAATTAGGCTTTAAATTTGATTCCCAACGTTGGGCTTCAAGACAAAACCAATGACACTTTTATCCTTTTTGGTGAGCTTCATTTTGACACCTTTGCTCTAAATTTAGGCATCAACTTCCAAGTAGCTTACAAGAGAGCATTCTTAGATGTAACTTAAGAGATAACAATTTTTAATATAAGATGGTAAGGTCCCATAATACATTCTTAGATCATAAGGACAAATGTGATTTCATTTGGTATATATGTCATATTCCCTAAATGCATGCATTGATACGTATAACATGGAGGCAAACATTTTGATATTGAAAGACTAGGAAAGTCATGTCATGTTGATCCAAAAACAACCAAAAGCTAGCATCTAATCAGTTTAATTGTTACTGCGCATCTATCAGCGCGTGTAATAAGTATTATATGCACATATACACGCGCAATTACACCCACTTATAGATGCGCTACGCAAATATAAAATTCTTTTTAAAAAAGTTGTGGCTTTCTTTTCAAACTATTTCTTTCCTGCGTTTTCTGCAGTTAGAGCTCAACATCACTAATCATGTCTATCTATCACTTCATAAAGACAATGAGGGAAGAAAATAAAAGTAAAAAGAGGACAGGAGGAAGGAAGAGCCAAAGAGTAAAGAACAAGAGCCAAACAGCAAGGAAGAGAAGAAGATTCAAGCAACTTACCAAGGGAAGGGAGAAGGAGGACAAGGAGCTTGCAACCTAGCTACCACCAACCATCAGAACAAGCAAAGAAGGTGAGTTCTTCTTCTCTCTCTCAATCTTGTTTGCTTTCTCTGTCTGTTTGTCTCTCTCTCTCTCTCTTTATATGCTATAGACTGTCATCTATGGAGGGTTTTTTGCGCGTTTTTTAACCAAGTTTGAAAAAAATGGTCCGACTGTGCACGTCTGTCAGTGCCTCTAGATGACAGTGTAGACGCAGGTATAGACGCGGAAATAGACGCACTAACAGATGCAAACAGAGACACAGATATAGACGCATCATGTAATATGTTTTATCTGAAAAGGGTAATATGATTTTTCTTGTGTAGATGTGGAATCCTGGATCTTCCAGCACTGATCCTGAGTTGGAACGCATGAACAATACCTTAGCGGAGTTTTCTAGAGGTGTTAGTAGCTTTGTCGGAGGTTTTCCAAACAAGGAGCAATTCATGGGGGAGATGACCAATTATCTTGGTCACCCTCTCACTACAGAGGAGGTTTTCAGTGTGATGTCTGGGACACCTATCACATCTTTGCCTAGCACTACCGCACAAACACCAAACCTTGGCACACCTCTACTAACAGGTACTCCACGCACTATGTATACACACAGATCAGCTGATGCACAGGGATCAACTGAAGTACATGGATCGGCCGAAGCACGTGCATCGAGTGAGGTAGAGGGTAGTGTCTGTTGAGGGAGGAGGGAGAGTCGTGTCGGAGGAGGAGGAGGTCAAGGGCTATGTGGGGGTTGCCTAGGAGGTAGCTCTCGATCACCCTCACCGGGAAATGAGAGAGGTGAGCCTCCACAAATGTACTACTCTGTTGGTGGTATCTTGCATGACTCTGAGGGGAGGGAAGTGATAGCCTACTTGAGGAGTGTCGTGCATGCCACATACAAAGATTGCATGATTCCCTTCAAGCACCAAAAAAATGGTTTGTGGCAAGAGGTGCTACGGGCAGTACATAGAAGGTATCCTAATCCCGAGAATTCATGATTCTCAGATGATTGGGGACGGTCAAAGGTGAGAGACGCGCTTCATAACAAGAGGTCTCACCTTATGACGCGCGCCAAGGAGTCATTGCGGAGACAAGAGCGGGGGTGCCCTGGATATGGTCAACCACCCAATTGCCACCGCAGGGAGTGGAAAGAGGCCAAGAAGAGAGCAGTAGAGAAAATGGCAAGTCGCCAGCATTGCAGAGGCGGGCGCGATGTATCCAGATGGCAAGCATGGGATCGTCGCATTATGGATCGGGTGGCGGGGACTCATGGAAGGCTCAATTTGTAAGTATTATTTGATTTCTTTTTTTAAATTAAATTTTGTAATTTGTTTCACTTCATTATGTAGTGTGTTCTAATATGTTGTATGTTCAAATTGTTTTGTAGTATCATATCGTTGGTAGGATGCCTACTCCTAGAGAGGTAGGCTACTATTGAGGTCATAACTAGGCGTCCACTTGGCAACATTTCTATGAGGAGGGACTCATCATGGAGGAGCAATATAATCGTGCCATGAGGATTCCACAACCAGAAGAGGTATGTTTTATTTTTTACATGAAAAGTATAGGTAACTCTAATTTATTGTTTGTAATGGTATTTATATACCTTAATCCTTTGTGTAGGCGAACCCTGACACAGTTGAGGATAGTGAAGGGGGGACTACCAGTAGTGGTGGCAGCAACGGCAGCGACACAGGCAGCGGTGGTGCTAGCGATAATGATGCCTCTTTTGAGGAGATGTAGAGGAGCCCCATGCATGCATGCCTCCCATTGGCTTGTAGTTTTCATTTTTGATATGTATTACTTTCAGCTATAGTGCTTGCGACCATGACCATGCTTGAGGTCACAAGCACTAGAACTCATAACGTAAAAACGTTTCATCTATATATATGAAATTTCGTGTTCTACATACATTGTTTTGTTTTCAGTACAAAAATCTTCGAAATAATCTTTCTCTGTTTTCCCTAAGCATACAATTTGATGTTGATGGGGGGAAAAAAACCAGAGAGCATCTGCTTTGCGCGTCTATTAGTGCGCCTAAATTGCAGGATAAATGCGTGTCTATTCTCGTCAAAAACTTGCAAAGTAAACACTTTTTTAGACGCGCAGATACACGCGTGTATAGACGCACATTATGAATATATCCACTTTTTTATAAATATGATTATATATTTGTGTAGCACGTCAATATGCGCGTCTATATGGGCGTGTAACTTTGACTATAAGCACGCTTTTAGATGCGAAACTTTAGACGCAGCAGTAGAGCGGTAATAAACACGCCTGATATTTTTTAGCACAGTTCAAATATTGCATCTATAAGCACGTCTATGGAGCCTTTTTGTTGTAGTGTATAGAATAAGATGCATCATCTAGTTCAAAAGGTGAATGGACAATAGCTAGTGATAATGATGGTGTAACGCAAGAGAAAGATGAAGAAGAGTGAATGCCTTACGACAATGAAATTTATCCATTTTTTAAAAACCTCTTCTTGTTGAAATATCTATCAAATTTTTAAATTAGTATAAACTTAGTAAATATTTTGAAATCTCACCAACATTTGTATATGGAGTCTTAGTTAATAATAAGATTTATAGGACTCATAAAACTTGTGTACTTCTATTATGGTCCCTGTTTTATTTTTCTTTCAAAATTTATGTACTTTTCAAGATGACAAATATGGTACTATTCAAGAATTTTAGTTATTCTTGTATCAAATTTTTGCAAGCTTTACTCAAAAAAGTGTGATTTTGAATAATAATATGAAAAAATAATACATTATTAGGAAATATTTGAAAATATTTCAAATATTTCTCCTAAGATGATATATTACCCAAAAGGTTTGCAATTGTGTTAAATCTATTTTCACTCTTAGGTATTGTATAATAGGTTGAGAAATATTGGAGGTGTACAAGCACATGATCCATGAGAATTATATAAATTGCCAAAATAGAGCAAGCTAAATGGACAACTATGCCCATTGCTCTACAACATCAAACTTTGTTACACCTTCAGTGTAACTATAGAATATTTCATTAGAATATTAATTAATTGTATACTTCCTAATGGTGAGCATGAAGTTAGGATTATTAACTTTGGCCTAGCTCATTTGAGGATTCATGTTGATACTCACATAAGCACTCACATAAACCAACATTATTAACTATGCTAGAAAAGGAAAAGGAAAGAAGCTTTGGCTAGGTAGGATGTCTATTTGTTGTCAAACAATGACTGCCTCCATGTAGATACTTACTTGCAAACTTCGCATCATTTTACTACAATGATTCTACACTTTGGTACTTAACAAATGTACGTAGGGGTGTCAATTTTGACATGGAACATAATGACATTCTTGATATAAATCCTTTACATGAATCCTTTATGGGACTCATGCACCCTACATGTAGATGCTTATGTGAAGAGTTTGCATCATTTTACAATGATTTCATACCTCAATACTTTAAAATTGTTGGGGTATCAATTTTGACATGGAACATACACATGTTTGATTGTTGGGGACATCTAAAGTTTTTAAACATTTTTATGATGAAGAGTGTCCTAGAAAAGGGCTATAAAACTATGGACCTTCAAGTAAATTGTGATACATGGGCAAAAGAACTTGGGGCCTAAATTTCATATGGCAGCTAAGTTTATTGAAATACCTTTTATTTGTTTGTATTAAGGATATGTAATCGTTTAGAAACCGAAAGATATTATACATAATATTAGCTTTTCCAAAATGACATCTTAAACATATAATGTCATTTGAGTGTTTACAGATACAAAATTTTGGAAATTTTGCCTAAGACGTGAAATACTAGCCGTCAAATTCAGGCCATCACTCGCCGCTCTATAAGCTGTCCCTCAACGAGCCGTTGCGGGATGTCGCGCTGTAAAGGAAGCATCGAGGCTTTCCGATGACGAGTTTGATGTGGCATCGTGGGCGATCATCAAGATGTCCACATCCATTCTGCATTCTTCTTTCGCCCCAAGCAACGGAAGATGCTCGTCTTCCGATTCGTCATCCAGCTTACCCGCACTCATGGTCTGGAGGCTCCTGAGGTTGCAGCGTAAGGCTTCCAGGACCTCGCTCATGGAGGGGCGGTCTGCGCCTTCGATGGCCAGGCAGCGCCACGCGAGCTTCGCCACGTCAGCTATAGAAGCTCGCTGCCGCCGCGCGTCCGCCATGTCAGCATCCAGCCTGGCGTCGACGATATCCTCCATCTGACTGTCCCGCATCTTGCGCACGAACAGCAGCGCCAGGTTGGCGGAGTCGGGGTCCCTCAAGTGGCTGTCCACGGCCTTGAGGCCTGTGATGAGCTCCACCAGCACCACCCCGAAGCTGTACACGTCGCTCCGGTCCGTCAGCTGGAGCGTCTGGAAATACTCCGGATCTAGGTAGCCGATGGTGCCTTGCACGGCCGTGGACACGTGCACGTCCCCATCAGGCACCAGCCTCGATACGCCGAAGTCCGCCACCTTGGCGTCCATGTTGTCATCCAGCAGAATGTTGGCCGGCTTCACATCTCGGTGGAGGATGGGCGGAGACGCCGCCGCGTGGAGGTACGCCAGGGCGTCAGCCACTTGGACAGCGATGCGCAACCGGGTGGCCCAGTCGGGAGAAGCCGCTGCAGTACTTGAACCGTCCGAGGCCGATTGTTGCTGATCCAGGTGCTGCCCCAAGTCGCCGTTGGACACGAATTCGTACACCAGCAGAGGCGAGGCCGTCTCCAGGCAGCAGCCCAGCAGCCTCACGATGTGCCTATGGTTGATCTGCGTCAAAATTGCCATCTCATTAAGGAACTGCTTGTCTGCAAGCTGCAGCCTCGCCTTCTTCACCGCCACCAACTTCCCGGTCTTCAGCTCTCCCTTGTACACCGTCCCGAACCCCCCCGCACCCAACTTTCTCTGCTCCGCGAAGTTTTGCGTCGCCTCTTTCACTTCTTCCAATGAGAAGAACCTTGTTGCCTCCCTTCCTGCCACTGCAGCTATGTACTTTTGCAGCTCAAAACCACCATTCTGCAGGAAATATTTCTTTCTCCGCCTCCTATTCAGAACGATATTCAACCAGACAACTGCAATGACGGCCAGGATCAACGCGACCGATGCTGTTCAATTGCATATCTAGATCAATATTCATCATCATGATAGTTTAAGAATTCGTCATAGAACATAGGAAATTCAATGAATCACCTCCAACGCTGGCAAGCACTGTCTTTAGTTTCGGAGAAAATCGGCAGCCAGATCCGTGCCGTCTCCCGTCGCCGACATGCCATCGAGACTGACAGTGGCAGCTATAATTGCCGGCTGTGTTTTCACACCTCGCCAGTCCCTCTATGCAGTCATTGCCACCAGATTGGCACTCGTCGATATCTTGAGACACAAAATAAGATGAGCAACGTCATTAATCTCATAGAACATAAGAAGTATATATGATACACCAGAATAATTCCTTGACCAGCGCCTAGATACGTAACTGTACTTAATTTCAAATTATCAAGCACCTGTGCATCCCTTTCCATGAGCATAGCCGTCTCCCTGGTAGCCCGTGGAGCACGAGCAAATGTAGCCTGGAATCGATGGAACGACATTTACATGGGCCGTATCATTCCCATTACACAAATTACCCGGCAGGTCATCGGCAGTATTGCTGCCAACAATATAGTCCTTTGCTTCCAATTTCGGCAAAGCCCACAACACGCGCAGACTGAAGGCGTCCCGTTCCAGATCAGAGAAACTATCACTGTGGAATGGGATGGAAAAGCTCTTGCAGATGAGCTCAGGGGATGCCATGCTAATAGTAGAGCTCGTGTAGAATATTGCTGTTCGGACGTCCGAAGCTGGGAATTTAAGGATGCAGCAGTTGCGTTGCGGTTGGGAACAGGGATTAGATTCCGCTGTTGATGTTTGACTAGGATCCTTCTGATCGCATGGAGCCGCGCACCCTCCCACTTGGACATCAGTGAAGTTGTCAATAGTTATAGGCTCTGCAGCAGTGATTAACACCCCGAGCATAGCGCAGCCAAAGCTGACGAATTTATTGTCTTCTGCCATGACGAACGGGCTAGGGAAGTAGGGGAAAAGGATACGTTCCACAGACGACTCGACAATTTCCCCTGCACCGCCCGCATTGCAGGAGTTGGTCTGAGAGAAGCTGGCTTTGAAGCTGGTGATGTTCAGAATCAGGCTGTCGGCTGTGATTTCGAGGACCTGGAGAGGCGCACCTGTGAGATTGGATGATTCGTTGCTGAGAAAGAGAAGTTTGTCGGACGTGCAGTTGAGCTGGAAGTGAGGGGAATCAAAGTGAGAACATGATAACCCCGAGGGTGCGAGGGTAAAGGGGTAGCTTACGTCTATATTGCCACATCTTTGGTTCCCACAGTCATCCTCTGCGACATCAGCTGCAGCAGCTACCATAGCCCAGCTTGTCTCGATAGCCTGAAGCCAGAAATGTACTGTACACAGTACGATGAAGTTGGTGACGATAAACAGGTGCAAGTGAATCTTTGATCCTGTGGCAGACATAGTCTTCGAGCTGGGTTTGAGTCTTCACTGGTGCGGCAGAAATTATTTCATTCCATTCCGGATTTCGGAGAGAGAGATGTGGTCAACTCGTGAGGAAGGAAGAAAAGGGTAAGGCAGGAGCAATTTAAGGGTTTCTGGACGTTTGGTAAATAAGAAACGGAAGAATAGAAGGAAATTCAAGGAATGCGTGTTCTTTCGTAACACGTGCACCGGACGGTTAACGCCACTCCGACACTGACGGCTCGATTTTATGTATCGAGGCTTGATAATTCTCAATGCAAGATTCATCATTCTCGCATCCGGCCACTTTTGTAAGATAGTCCTGGAATGAGCGTTCGAGGTTTGGTCAACAAGAAACCTCAAGGAAGAATACAAGGAATGACTATTTGACGCCACTGACAGGCTACAGCCCGTTTTATTATCTATTGAGTCTTGATAATACAATCCCAGATTCTCGTATCCATTGGCTCCGGAACAAGCCTGGTCTAGATTCTACATGACCTTGTTGACTCCACAGGCCACGATGAGCCGTACAATTGACAACAGACGACGACGCTTAGATTAGTGATGATTGGTGGTGGGTGGGTGGTCAGTAGAGATCGGGAAAAGAAAAATTTGTGAACCTAACACAGATCTTTCGGCCTAAGGCAGTTCCATAAAATTTGAACCATTCAAAATCTTTATATTCTCAATTGAATCGCTCTAATTCCCTTATTTTACAAATTGAATTGTTCAAATTATTTTTAAATTTTTAATAAATAATTGTCTTTGTTTCCATTATTTGAAAGGGTCTATATCTCAAAGTTTGCGTTAGAATTTGTTCAATTACTTCTCTTATATCTTAGAAATGAAAACCCTTATTATGATTAATAATTTGATTTACATTACTTATCTAAATTTTAAATAGATAAAAAACAAATGTATACAAGTGGTTTCTATCTCTTAGTGGGTCTATGGCCTTAGAGAAGTATATACATTATAAGTGCAAAGATAAAGAGAACGTATAAAATAGAAACCCAAAAGAAAAGAAGTTAAAAGCATAGAAGAAGAAAAAAAAACAAAACTAGCATAAAAGATAACATAATGAAATGTAAGCAAAACAAAAAATAAAAAAGTTTAGAAAAAGTCAAACACATTTTATTGAAAGCAACCATGATACAAAAAGAAAAAACAAAACTAACACGAAAGAGACCATAATGAAATACAACCAAAATTATTTTAAAAAGTTTTTAAAAAGTTCAAGTATTTTTTATTAAAAGCAAGCATGATCTAAAAACAAATGTGAAAGATTTTTATTCAAAAGATAGAAGCAACCAAGGGAAAAATAAGTTTAATACAAGAATATGGTTAAGAGTCAAAGAATCAAGACAACAAAAGTGTAAATAATGGATAGTGACTTCAAGGTCATCATAGGCCATAAAAAATCAATTGCACTTATGATTATGCAAATTTACTACAAAATCAATAAGCGAATTTCTTGTGTTGTGTATAAATGTCAATGTGTTTTTTCAGCCCATAAGTCCATATTCTCAATGAACTCCATATCAGCGAACTTACTCTTTTCAATAAATATTTTCATCAATGCATTTAACTCTTAATCTCCAAACGATTATGAAGCTTACTCTTTATCATAGTTCGAGCACTAAAACCTCTCTACAGATAGCAATACTCGAACATTGGACAAGAGCTACTTGACGAAGAGTAAGAATATTCGAATAAGCATCCCTCCATATACTATTATAAGCAAGTGTTGAAGCTATCTCTGGCAATGTGAATCGTATCCAATCTCTAGAAGCTTGATGCTTAAAACTTCCGAATTATTTCTTAAATTCATCAGCTTCTATCATTGCATGGAATTCTTCTATATTTAGCTTTTTAGGTGAACCATAATATGAAGTTAATTGATCTATCTCTTGGGTTTCATAGTTCTTTAAGGCCTTCTCATGTAGTATTGGATGTTGTGTAGGCACAAGTATTTTTAAATAGTTAAGTATGGAATTATGTTGAAATTGAGAATTCAAGTTACTTACCATTGAATTAGCAAAAGCAACTTGAAATTCAAAGGCCATGTTAAAGTTTTCTCCAGTAATTTTATGTTTTAAATCATGCTCATAAAATTTCGTCCCATGCAAAGCACCTCTTAATGTATATAAATATCATTTTTCAGGCCCATAGTCTAAAAGGATATCATATCCATATACTCCCTCAGTTAATGTATTCACATCAAGAGGAGGATATAATATGCTCTTATAGACCCAGGTAATTCACTATATGTATACCCTCTATATCACGTGAGTTCAAGGTCTATTTATAAATATCCTTACTTATGATTTTTTCCCTAATAAAACATAATCCTTTTGTATTCAATTTGTAAGTAAAACCTTTATATGGGACCCACGTGTCACTACAAGATATAGGCCTTATACCGACGTTAAAAGCGACAAAAAATGTAAATAAAGAAATTTGCCCCCATCGTTGTAAAAAGCTTCGGTATTGGAGACGCCATAGAATAGTCGGTATAAGCATTGTTATCAGCATTGCTATTTGCGTCGATATTAGCGTCGCTGATAATGATGCTTTGCGATGCTAATAATGACGCTAATAACGATGCATACAGTAAATTTGTGACGCTAATAGTGACGGTAATAGAGAAAAAAAAATCTATCCATATAAAATAGTTTCTGCACTGTGTACCGTGCTCGTGTAAATAAAGACAAAATGTACTTAAATCATAACACTGATATATGAAATAAATACATGATCGCATAATGAAAGCGACTGGTACAATCATGGCAAGATATCACTCCTACATAGAAAATGTCTACACAGATCATATAACCAAAAAAGAAGGGTAGGTGAGCTCGAGGGATCCAAGGGCGAGCTATAGATCATCGCCATCTAAAAGCTGGTCCTCCTGCAAAGGAGCATCGAACGGACTCTGCAAAAAAAGAAACAACTACACATCAGTCCACCATACAATAATGCATTCTAATTAAACATGGTAACTACGGACAAGAAAGATGAGTGACTTACAGGGCTGCGGTGTCCATATAATCGTTCGATCAATGCAGTGAGATTGTGTCTCTCCGCATATCAAGTCTCAAGGCCAGTCGGATCGCAATTTATAATGGAGTGCTACAAAGCAAAAAAAATACTAAATGTTAGAAACAGGATTGTCAGTACAAAGAATATTGCAAAAAAATAAGCAAGCAAAACAAAAGAAAAACTTACAAAGTCTTTCAGATATGTCATGTGATCGCCACTCCCAAGATAATGGACCACTCTGACCTCTAGTCGTGCCCTCACTGCCTCGCGCTGCTGACTCCAACGTCTTGGAGAATCTATAGCCTTTTCCCTTAGTCGATACCAGTTTCGGGTCTAGCCACTCAAGCTTTGCAGCGGCACTCTTGAGTGCCTTGCATGCGTACGATCGTCTGTGTGACATATATACACGCATGCACTCCATCATCCAGCTCGTAGAAGACCTAATAGCACCTGTATCCCGAGCCGACTGCGAGCTCACTGTATCCATATCCGTGTAGCATTTCCCTGATCCTGAAGAACTTTCCCCGTCTGGTCCAAGTCTGTAGCATTGACCTTGTCTGCTCAAAGTTGAAGCATCTGATCACGCCGAAGTAGATCTAGTAGAGCGGCTTGACGATGTCTGAGACAGCTCCTAGTCTGCCATGTCTCCGAATCTCGCCATCTGATCTGGAGACATGTGCGTGAAGATATCGTGCAACTCCTCATCACTCATCCCTCTACTCATCTTGATGATCTAAGTATCCACAAAGGTCACCTGCACAGACAAAAAATGATGTTAGCATAATCAATTTAAATCATACAAAGCACGGTAATATAAATCTTTAAAAAATGATCTTACTTAAAATGTATATCTTATGTATCCTTATTTATAAGTGATTAGTCAATGAATTGAGTAAGTGGATGCTCCAAGTATGAAGTATCCTATGGTTCCATGTCAATCTCTTGACACAACTCCGTAAAAATAGGAAGGTCGATAGACATGTCACCACAAAAGGATGAGTCCACCTCGTTCTCAAAGAATTCTTGGACTCATTTATTTCCATCATTGTTACCCGATGTTGGCTCTTCTACATGCTCCAAGCTCTCGATGGCCTCTACCCCTTGCAATATCACCCCCTCTATTTGTATATTGTTCTCATCTATGCTCGGAACATTGCTAATTTGATCATATACTCTCGCACTTCACAGAGTTGAAAGTATAACATACCACTATCGAGGTTGTCAAGGGTTTGGATAGTAGAAGATTACCTATTCACAAATACGTACAAGAGAGATTTAACTATTGTGACATGTACCATGTCGTAATACAATTAACAAACAAATGAGTTCATGCACCTGCTCACAATGGGCCGGCAACACAAAGGTGTCGCACAAATCTGTCCTTTTTTTTTTGGAATCTATTTCGAGAAATCCAGATGGACCTCATCGAACTGTTGCTCTAGCTCTTTCAAGTACCACTTTGAACCATTACACATCGAATAGTATCATGGAGAAGCTACGGTAATCCACCGTAACAATGCTTTGCAAGTTCCCAAAATACTCCATCTCATCTATAATCGTGTTTGGATCTATTGCTCGTCATCGACTCTCTTGCTCGAACCTTGCTATAATACCACAGACTATTGTGGAGTGCATTGTGTCAATACGATCCACAGGGAAATGTCATCCGCACCACCACGTTGCACTATATATTTTGTATTGTACATTGAAACACTCAATTAGTTGTCACATATAAAATATAGATACAATAAATCCTAAACACATCATCACCTTTGGACTACATCCCCTTGAGAATTTCCACTTCTCGATTGAGACCTCTCCCCCTTCGCGAGATGTTGAGGTCAAAGCTCCATGCAACCATCCCGTTGACATAAACTACGGAATCTCCTCCATGCCCTTGGGATATCAAATCAATCGATGGCGCGTACTAGATCAAAATTCAGATCACGCTTCCTCTCAATCTTGCCTAGCTTGTTGGTACCTAGCAAGCCACGTCTCCATAGAGGCATGGTGCAACATACAAAAGCGATTCACTTTAGCCTCCATTGCAGCATCCATTCTTTTTTCTACCCCATTTCCAACCACCACATCTCTGGTTAGTCTATCATCGTTCTTCAGTGACCATAACATATCTTATGCCAATCATGGGATTTTAGCCCTAATAATTGGTTGTCTTTAAAAAACGCAGACCTAAGAGAACGTATCATACTTATCGGAGTACAGATAGACTTGAGTATTTCCTTCACAATGTGCTTTTCTTTAGTGGAAAAAACCCAAGGAGTGCAAGGTAGCTGCACATGACCATCAGCACTCGACTCGGCCAAAGCATATCCATCTTTCCTACCTCCTTCAAATCCATTTGTGCCCTTATAGTGTCTCTCTTTCCTGTGATGTGGTCCCATAGCAAGCTGCGCACGTTCTTGAAAATATGCATGGGATCAAACAAGTGGTTGATCTGTAAGTGGGTCCAATATGGCAACTCATAGAAAACTAAGAACCCTCGCATTCTATTTGGATGTAACTCCACGTGGACCATTTTCAGCTCGTACTAGCTTATGGCATTCATACGTGTTGGAGGTCCTCCAAGAAAACCTTCCCTAATTTCCTGACCCTCTAGTAAGAAAGCGACGTGTCCTTGATATACCATCTTCTTCACGGTTCATGATCTTCGGGAGTCTAACTGTGGCCCGCACAATGGACATACATGATAACTTGAGGTAACCAGACCTATCCCAATATCTCTATCCAGTGAATACAAACTTGAATGAGCTATGATAGATATTACCAACAAGAACGGAAGCCTATTTACTTGAGCATTCCTTGAATCCTGAAAAGTCATGCATCGTCCACATGAGAATGGCTTGAATATTGGTAGATTGTCGACTATCGCGCTTGCTCATATCTTGCACGATGACCCTCTCCTTCCACAAAATCTTAAGCTCATCGACTAATGGACGATGATACATATCCATATTTTTTACTTTTAGCAGTTGGGGACGAGTAAGCTAAGGATGAGATGTCCTTTCTTCATAGAAAGCCATGGAGGGATATTGTAGTTGACAAGGACTATAGGCCACACACTGTAAGAAGTTGAACACAGACGGATTGGGATTGGGTTCATGCCATCCATTGCAAGACCAAGCCGAAGATTCCTTGGCTCTCGAGCAAAGACTAGGAAGGTAGAGTCAATGTGGCTTCATGCACGTGAATCCGCTGATATTTGTTGAACTCCATCTATGGACCTATTATGTGCATGCCACGTTGTCAAGCTTGCCATGTTGGACGTACGAAACATGTGGTTTATGCGAGGAATAAGCAGAAAGTGTCTAAGAACTTTTTGAGTGATGGTTTGCCCTTGCAAGTCCTGTCAATACCTGTCCGAACCACACTTTGGACATGTCTCCATAGTCTCGTATTCTCCTTGAAACTTTACCAACCACACCCAATCTTTTTGTATATGGTATTCAATTAGCTTGCGAGTACAATGCATGATTGATTATCAACTTTTCTTACCGTTTGCTGAAAATCCAAGATTGCCTGATCAATGATCTCAGATTGAAAATCGCCGAAGCGTCGTACATGTTATATAGACAACCGATGTTTTCATTGAATTGGCAGCTTACATTGAGAGCAAGGACATGGGACATGCTGATTAAGATATGCCTCGCAATCTTGAACATCAAGACCTTTATCGTTTTCTATTTTGTCTACATTACGACAAACAATTTGTTTTTGTTATCATTTTTTTTTCTTTCTTAAATTGTTTGAGAAGCGAGTTTTTCTCTTGTAACTCAGTAAAAATTAACGAAGTCTCCACCCATCCACCCACAAATTAATGTATGTCAGAGTATTTCACGTTTCGTGGTGTTGCACCATACATCGCCATCACTTTTTCTTTGTTTTTTATCCATTCATTATCTCCTCTCCTTCCATCTCTCTCTCTTTTTCTCTTTCTTTATTATGTTGTATGTTTATTCCCTCTCTCTCGTTCCTTCTTCTTTTTTTTCTTTCTCCCCCTCTCTCATTTTCCTTAACAAAACATTTATCTCTCTCTACAACAACAACAAAAAAAACAACTACCACTACCACTACTACTACCACTACTACAAACAAGAAAAGGAAAAAAAACTACTATTACTACCACTACTAAAAAAACAACAACAAATAAGAAAACTAGACAACAATAAACAAGAAAAGGAAAAAAAACTACTATTACTACCACTACTAAAAAAACAACAACAAATAAGAAAACTAGACAACAATAAACAAGAAAACAAAAAAAACCATTACTACAATAACAACAAACAAGAAAACCACCACTACTACTACAACCATGACTACAACGACTACGACTATGACCACGACTCTGACTGTAATGTGCCCGCTTCTAAAATCGCGGCACACGTCTTAGCAGTCCATTGAGAGATATATCTAGAAGACGCCGCTCGGTACTCCCAAGGAATGACACGAGGTTTGCCAACTAGGGTCTCTCGAGTCTGCCCCGCGATGAAACTTATGAGGTTGTTCCCACTAGGATCGACCTGAAGCCGGGGTTCCTAGTCAACATTGTCTAAGGTCAGAGACCGACTTTTTTCTTTAACATTTCCTTTTAGGAAAGCTCTTGGCTAACCGAGACCACCCTTCCGTAGGATAGACCCATTGGTCACATCCACCACACTTCCCTGGGGGGTTGTTTTAGTTATCTAATTACCTACGACGTTATGCTTGACACATAAAAGCAACTTCCTTAATTAACCCGTTAGTCATAGGTTCCTCTACGTAATTTAGGGCATAGATATGCAGACAAGATAAAACAAGATTAAACACTTTCTTAACTTATCTTCAGATTACACTACAACAAAAAGGCCTCATAGACGCACATTTAGACGCGATTTTTGAATATAGAGAAATTCTTACGAACGCGTCTATCTGCCCGTCTATTTGCGCGTCTACCATTTCGCGTCTATAATCACATGTATCAACGAATTTACACGCATAAATAGACGCACAATAGACACACATATACACGCGCATATAGACACACTGGTAGACGCGCTATTACAAGCACTGGTAGATGTGAACAGAAAATAAAAAATATCATTTTAAAAAAAAGATATTTAATTTCTTTTTTAAAATTAAATTATGAAGCGTGTATATAAGCGCGTGTAGTCTACACTATAAACACGCGTATAAACGTGAAATATCTGCAATTTAGACGCGCGGATAGACGCACAAAACAGAACTGGAAAAAAAAAACCAGAGAGCATGTGGTTGCAATGCTCTCTGGTTTTTTTTTCCCCCCTCCCATACATCACATTGTGCATTTGGAAAAAAGACAATGTATCTTACGGGCACAAGAATTGAAAATAAAAGTCCATGTATTCATTATATATCAAAAGCATTTACAAGGAAAGTTTAAGTGCTTGCGACCTAAAGAAGGCCTCATGAGGAGGTATGGTGCTCCTCTATGAATCTAAAGAGGAAACATCTTCGCTAGTACCACCATGGCTACTAGCGTCGCTATCCCCCTTCTTGCTATGTTCCACATCCGGATTCACCTACACACACAAAAGATCAGGGTTTCTTACATAGATAAGGTGGAGAAAAAGTTATAATTAGCTATACTTTTAATAGGAAAGTAAGAAAAACATATCTCCTCTGGCTGTTGAATCCTCATGTCCCGGTTGTATTGGTCCTCAGTGATGAGACCCTCCTCATAGAAGTGAAGCCATGTCGCTGTGCGGTTATGGCCTCGGTGGTAACCTACCTCTTTAGGAGTAGGTGTCCTACCAACAATGGTAGTCTGCAAAACATTTAGATATATACAAACAATTATGAGTCACAATATATTAGAATAAAATATATAAAGAATTGAAAGAAATATAAATTTAAAAACATAGAAATCAAAATATACTTACAAACTCTGCCTCCCACGACTCTCTGCCACTCGATCCGTAATGCGACGATCCCATTGTTTCCATTTGGATCCGTAGCGCCTCTGCGTGCTGGCGACTCTTCACTTTCCCTGTTGCTTTCTTCTTGGCTTTATTCCACTCTATGGGGTGGCACATAGGTGGTTGGCTATAGGCTCCATGCCCCTCCTCCAGCCTCCGCAGTGAGTCGTTAGCCCATGTCATGAGGTGGGATCTTTTGTTGTGAAGCATATCCCTCACTTTTGTACATCCCCAATCATCCGAGAATTGCTGACCCTCAGGATTTGGATACCTCCTGTGGATTGCCCTCAACACCTCCTGCCACAAACCACTTTTTTGTTTTTTGAAGGCAATGAAACAATCTTTATACGTCGCATGCACGACGCTCCTCATGTACGCCATTACATCCCTTCCCTCATCATCATGAAAGATGCCACCAGCATCTGTAACTCTATAGTACTGGCATACAACCTCCTCTACATGATCTACTTGTGAGGGTGATAGCTCGCCACCTCTTAGGCAAGCCCCACACAAGCCTTGTCCTCCCCCTCGACTCTCCCTCCTCCCTCTCTGTCCACTACCCTCTGCCTCGCTGGACGCACGAGCTTCTGCTGATGCACGTGGAGCACGTGGAGTACCTGCATATGGAGTACCTGCATGTGGAGTCTGGGAAGTAGTGCGAGGCAAAGACGTCAGAGGCGTCCCAGACATGACACTGAACACCTCGTCTGCTATGGAAGAGCGGCCAAGGTGTCTAGTCATCTCTCCCATGAAGTCTTCCCTACTAGGAAAACCTTCAAAAAATGCATTGACCCCCTGCCAAAGGAGACCAATGTATCATTCATGTGATCCACATCCGATTCATTGCTAGATGAACCAAGATACGACATCTGTAAAAAAAACACAGAAAAAAGACAAATTTATTTGCATACAAAAAATCATGTATTACCTACATTTTCAAAGAGCTTTCTTTAGACATTGAGCATAAAACTTAAGTGCTAATGCTTCTCATAAACAAGAAAACTGATAAACACAAACATGGGATTGGTCAAATTCATCATTGCAAAAATATGTTGTTTACTATCAGAACTATGAGACCTAGCGCATGTATCCCCGCGTCTAAATTGCAGGTTAGACGTGCCCTCAGACATGCTCCAGAGTGAACCTTCTGTCCAACACGTCTATCTGCGCATCTAAGATGCAACACAGACGTGCTGCCAGACGCACATTCCAGGTCAATGTGCGTGTATAATCCCGTGTAGACTGTAGGTCAACCTTCTGTGCAGCGCGTGTATCATCACGTGTACACTGCAGAGCACACACGCACTAAGACGCGCCCTCAGGCGCTATGAGAGGAAACATTTTTCTCGTCTATATCTGCGTCTACACTAAGATGTAGACGCGCTATCAGACGCACTCGGTCGGCTGATTTTAAGCGGACGACCGCCATTGATGATTTACAAAATGCAATACATAATGGAATCACAAATCCTAAATACACAGACAGAGCAGAGAGAGGAAGAGAGAAACAAAGAGAGAAAGAGAGAGAGAGAGAGAGAGAGAGACTCACCTTGGGTGTTTGGTGTGGCGGGTGGTGGCGCTTCTTCCTTCTCCTTCTTCCTCTCCTTGGTAAGTTACCCTCCCTTGATGCTTGCTTGCTTGCTTGCTACTTCTTCTTGTTCTCCTCTCTCTTGTTCTCTCTTTCTTTCTCTCCTTGGCTTTCCTTTTTCCCTTCTTGTGTGTTTGAAATGAAAGAAGAGGTGAGTCATGAGGAGGTGAGGCATGAAGAGACTGCATGTCAGCTAAACTCAAGCTTCAGAACTGTAAAAAATGCAAGAAAGGAAAGGCGCAGTTTGAAAAGAAATGATTTAAGTATGGTTTGAATTTTGACGTGTGCGTCTATTTTTGCGTGTATATGCACGTCTATTGTTCAGGTAGACGCGAGTGTAGACGCGAACATAGACGCGGAAATAGATGCCAATATAGACGTGTAGGTAAACGCGGATATAGACGCGCATTTAGGCTTTATCATAATTTTTTGTTTTTAAGATAAGTTTTGATAGTGAATTCTTATCATAAGTTTTAATGTATTTATGATGATTTTTGTGTATTTAAAATTGAGATCTTATGTAAACATATGAATGACAAATATTTTGATTGGTTTAATCATGTCGACTTCGTCATCACCTAGTGCGGTGCAAGCTGATGAGTCAATGAGCACATCCTCAAGTGAGGATGAAACATTGCGTCTTCATAATCAGATGCATGGCTACGACGAAAAATTAAATGGATGTGTGTTCGTTGTCGAGGGTGTATTTTTCGAGCATGTCAAATTGCAATGTCACACCTCAGCTTGTATGGAGAATGGGACCAAGAAAAATCATCGGTATTCTTTTTTTTTTTACCACTAAGATTGCATGTCTATGTTACGGGAATTATATATCAACGTACATGAAACTCCCTTTTGTGGTTGAGCAGGATGCGGTGCCACATCCTTAGATGCTCCCTCCCGGGCGTCAAGAGGTTGCAAAACGTCGACGTGAGGAGGCAGAGTCTTCAAGAAGAGTAGAGACTGATGACCATGATAGTAGCCCTCATGAAATGCCCCATCAAGTCGTAGAGGATGAGAATTTTGACAACATGTTACACCATCTATTTTCGCAACCGGTTCAGGGAGAAGGTCACTCTACGAAGCCAGATGATCCACTATATGTAGCATCATCTACTCCGTTGTATGAAGGTTATACGTACTCCGTTCTTCGTGTGTCCCTCGAGATACTTAACTTGCAAACAATTTATGGATAGAGTAATGTCAGTTTGGATGCCTTTGATTGAAGAGTTAGAAATGTTATGGGAATGTATTGAGGTGCAAGATACAAGTGCATCTACATCCTCTAGAGATTTCACATTGAAGGCCATGTTGTTGTGGACCATGCACGACTTTTCAGGATACGGAGAGTGTTCAGGTACATGTATATAACTCTATATTTGAAATTGAAGACTTGAATCAATTGCATTTTATTAATTCACTTATTTTTTTAGGTTTAACCACATCAGGATATCATGCATATCCTATTTGCGGTCCCTCTCTAGTTTCCTCTAGGCCGGCACGTTTAAAGAAGGTTATCTACGAAAATCATCATCGATTTCTTCCTATTGACCATCCCAAATATGTTCTCCCTACTAATGGAATGACTCCACGATCTCTAACCATTCGAGATTGAAAGGAGAGATGGATTAATGCCAACAACCACCCTCCACTCGGCATGAGTCAGTAAGAAGTGCATTTCTCTCGATTGACTTTAAAGTATTTAGCATGATGAATTGTTTACATAATATATTGTTTGTTTGTTAGATTCTCTATATTTTTTCGTCTTCCGTACTGGACTGAACTCAAGATCAATCACATGTTGGACCCCATGCACATATTAAAAAATGTTGTATCTACATTATGGGATCACTTGATAGGGGCTCGTGATTCAGTTAATGTAAGGGAGGATTTACGTAACATTGGTCGCATGAGATGAGCTTGGCCACACATATAATGAAGCAAGGGCAAGAAGAAAAAGCGAAAGACAATATCAATATAATGAAGCAAGGGCAAGAAGAAAAAGCGAAAGACAAGAATTTCGCACTAGATATGGATGTAATGTCTCATTTCCAGATCATCTAAATGCGCTCCCACGTCATATTGATATAGATTGGTTACATGAGGAAATGGAGAGAATGGAAAAAGAGAAGAAAATTAATATATCTCAAGAAGAGTGGGAATACGCACGAGGTTGCTTATCAAAGGTGAGACATACTATCAATTAATTTGTTTCTATAAGTTTTATTTTGTATAAATAATTGGCATGTTTGATCTTTTATCTTTTACTACTAGTGCACATTATTCAATGCACTTTGGTGTGAGGGTAAACATCTTCGAACTCAACGTATAGATGAAAAGAGAAATACCCAAGATTGTGGTGTCCTTGCTCACTTCGAGGATGCCAATGGTACCATGGAAGGTTATTGTGGCTTGATCCAAGATATTCTGAAGCCTAACTTCAGACGATTCTTTATATATGTACTGGATGTGAAGTGGTTTAAAGATGTGGTAACAAATTGTGAGCATTTCACAATTAGACATCATCCAAGTGGTTTTGTAATCATTGACTCTACAAAATTTCACCAAAACAAGAATGACACATTAGTACTACCTCAACAATGGGAGCAGGTATATATGCAAAGGCTAATTTTTTTATATGTATACATATGATACATATACACAATATAATAAGTACTTAAGTTTTTTTCTTTTGTTTTTCAAATACAAGTTGTGTATCATCCAATGGTAAAAAATAACCGATGGTGGTATGTCATCCCTATATCTAATCGTTCAAAACCAATATATGGTAATATTACTGACATGGATATAGCAGATGACAATCCAAAAATTAATGATGATGTGCATGATGACACCATAATGGATGATATGCGTGATATAGTACAAGATGAACCTCGCAAGGATGTTCAAGGAAACGCAGAAGAAGACAATAATGTGATTGTCGATGATATTGATGAAGTTATTGAGCAATATAGCAACACATTTGATAGTGGGATAGACTTATTTGTTTCGTTACCTCTTGGTAACATAGACCGAGAAGTAGATAGTTTAGCAAGGGCTGATCTCATTGAAGATGAGATGGATCATTCACTATAACATACTTAATTTTCTTATTGATTCAATGTGTATTCCTAATTCTATGGTTTTTATCATGCGCACACGTGCATACTCAAGAATCAATAGTCAATTTTAAAGCTAAATTGAATTTTTCATAATAAAAATGAAGTATCTATTATCATCTTCAAGTACGTAGAGAAATTATGAGATACATATTGCAATGCTTGCTACTAATTGTAAGGTTTCTGTCGCTTGCCACTAATTACTTATATCAGGCTTGTCAACTGGAGGAACTGCCATTCATTAGAGAGCAATGAAAAAGTAATTATTAACTCTATTTTTTTAATTTAATGATTCAATGTGTATTCTTAATTCTATGGTTTTTATCATGCGCACACGTGCATGCTCAAGAATCAATTTCACATTGTTAAATAATTATTAGCTTTGGTTTTTTAATTATGTGAATTGCTAATTTGAGGTGGTTAAATAATTGTGCATCTGTTGGTGCGTCTATACTAGCGTCTATTTGCGCAGATATATAGATGCAAAATTCACGTCTATTTACATGCACGTTTACACACACTTATAGACGCTGTGATAGACGCGCCCAACTTTGTGCATCTAACATGCGCGTCTATGCCTCGTTTCTATTGTAGTGTTAATGTTTGTCTCCCGCCCATACAAGAGAATTAAGTGTTCCTTTCCGCCTCCGTAGAAAAAATCTTTTTGTCTCCGAGCAACAAAATCCGAAGGTTTATCCTCCCAAGATTTTGCCTTGTAACTAGTATCAAGGTCTCGAGATCTTATCTCGAGTCACGTAGAACACTTGTGTAGGGCCTGGAGGCGTTGGGATTTATGGCCAAAGCCCCCACTGACACCCAAGCGTCCTCCTTCACTAAGTAATTTCCACGGATAGACCACTTGCGGCAAGTTCGGTCCACATTCTCGGCGCAGATTCACAATCCCCTTGATTAGGGTTTGGTTGTTCACGGGGGTTAGCTAATGCCATCCTTCGTTAATTATCCCTTTAAGAAATCGACCACAATTGAAGCAACGAGCTTAATAACAATTACTAGGGGAAAAACATCCCTTTTGTTTCCATGGCAATCAGTCATCACAGACCCATCCATGCAATCATCAATCAGAACCCACTTAGGTTAACATCCAAAACCACATTAACAAACAGTTGAATGCATAACCTCTTGCTTCAAGGCATCGCAATCCCATTGCATGCATAATCAGAATTTGACTTAGATGTATCAACACACTTTTACAACCTTTTCATCAACCAAGCGTAACTTAGATCAACAATCAATCTTTAACAAGATCAACCTTCGTTAAAACCATTTCAACAGTTCCAAGAAAAATGCTTAGCATGAATCAACTACCCTAAAGTTCGCTCTCCCCCTTGGGTTAGGGCTTATACCCCATTGTCCCCAAATTATCACTACCTTAGGTTTCCCTATACTATAGCCAAATAGTTCTCGAACAATCCCGTCGTCCTAAACTCGGTAGGTCAATTTGCTTTCTTGGCAATTCACAACTGCCCTAAATCCATAGGTCTAATGGACTGTATCTTGGACTCAACCTAAGGTCCCTTTTGTCTCACGTGGTCCTCGACGGTTGCGACTTACTTGACAATCTGTCTAGTTTATTGAGTTTCACAACCATAGAGCATTTGATGGACAACCCTTTGTTTGAAAAAGAAACAACTAAGTCCTTGGAGTTGGGTTCTTAGGTTTTCAAGGTATGGCAATAAACCCTCCTTGTTGGATATCAACTCTAAGTAAATGCAACATCTTCTAACCTTCTATCTTTAAGTGTGGTACTATGCAGAATTTTTACCCTTTATCTTTTTCTTTCCTTCCGCCTAAGCCATGAATGCGATAAACATTCGTACGCAGTGTATGTTAATCAAAGGCCTATGATTCATTTAACTCTCAATGAAATATAAATTATGATTGCCTTATATCTTCCTAATGCAATTGTGATACCTTCCTTTTCTGTCATTGCAACCCCTAGTGCACCCTTATCTTTCCATTCCCAATGTATGCAATGTAACTTGAATATCCTCCTTGCTAAAATAGACAAACAAAAGACCTAGTTTATACGTTAAGCAATGATCCTTCAAGAAAGGTGACCTCCTATTGCTATATTTGATCAAACGCCATAACTAAAAACTTAAAATCCAAGGCCTTGGCTCCTATCACACTCTACCATTTGTAGATATGGGTTAATCTAAGAAGAGTGCATATTACAATGGTTCACATGTATCGACTCACATTAGAGGAATGTCACGGTGTTTTGAAGTTAGATGAAGCACAGATTCAAAAAGAACAAAAGATGAAAAGAGTCAGCATTCACATCATGAACAAGGTATTGGACTACATCAATGGTGGGGGTCAAGCACTAGTGCATAAGTTCCAATCTAAGATGGAGATTTGGTAGGTTGGTGCAGCTTCGGTACTAATTGAGAATCATCAAACACTAAAATGGTTGTTCACTCATATAAGAATTTCAAATATTATTAAGTCTCAAAATGAAGGAGAAATATGGGTGGTTGATGGGATTGGTAATTTTAATGTGGAATGGCACATGAGAGCGCTAACTTAAAAACTATCAAATGTATACTTGGAATATGTAATGGAGAAAATGCAAAAGATCCTTGTATTTATTACATGGAAAGTGTTGGGTGTAAATATTGGAGCAACTTACGCCCTGCAAGACGAGCCCCAACTAGAGACTTTATAGATTTGAGTAACTCTTTTAGAAAAGAAGATATATGGGGTCCCATTCTTTCAATTCTTCTTAGAAATATTCACATATGTACTTTGTATGCAGAGATTAGAATAATTGACAAACTTCCCAGATTGCATCTCGACTATGCATACTTGATTAAGCCCTTCTATTTGTCGAATGAGTGTATTGACAAATGTGAGGCATTGCTCTCCAAAATGGGTTTTCATGGAGATCAAGTTTACTTAACAAAAGATCCAATACTTTCACAAAAATCAAGAGATGTCTCAACTAATGTGTTAATAAGAGGACCAAAGGCCAAAAACTTTTTAGGAAACCATATAGAAAAATAGGTGAGCATTACTTGGAAGTATTGGAGAGAGTTGTGTGGGATAATGACAAATGTTGCAAGCACATGTAACGTGCTTGCTCCTCAAATTGCGGAACACGTCTTAGCAGCCCATTGAGAGGTTTATCTAGAAGACGCCGCCCGACACTCCCAAGGAATGACACAGGTTTTGCCAACTAGGGTCTCTCAAGTCTGCCCCGCAACAGAACTTATCCCGCCATTCCCACTAGGATCAACCTGAAGACCGAGGTCCTAGCCAACATTGTCTAAGGACATCATTCGACCTTTCCTAATATTCCTCGTTGACATTTCCTTTGAGGAAGCTCTCGGCTAACCGAGACCACCCTTTCGTAGGATAGACCCAATTGGTCACATTCACCACGCTTCCCTCGAGGGTTGTCTTAGTTATCTAATTACCTACCACATTATGTTTGATATAAAAAGGCAGATTCCTTAATTAACCCGTTAAACACATGTTCCTTTACGTAATTTAGGCCACAAACATGAAGGTAAGATAAAACAAGATCAAACACTTCCTTAACTTATCTTCGGATTAATGTGTGTCTCCTACCCATACAGGAGAATTAAGTGCTCCTTTCTACCTCCGCAGAAAAATCCTTCCGTCTTCCGGCAATAAAACCTGAAGGTTTATCCTTCCAAGATTCTACCTTGTAACTAGTATCAAGGCCTCAAGATCCCATTACGAGTCACATAGAACACTTGTGTAGGGCCCAGAGGCATTGGAAGTTACAGCCAGAGCCCCCACTGGCACCCAAGCATCCTCCTACGCCAAGTAATTTCCACGGAGAGACCTCTCGTGGCGGGGTCGATCCACATTTTTGGCGCAGATTCACAACCCCCTTGGTTAGGGTTTGGCGGTTCGCAAGGGGTAGCTAGCACCATCCTTTCTTAATTATCCCTTTAGGAAATCAACCATAGCTGAAGCAACCAGCATAATAACAATCGCTAGGGAAAACATCCCTTTCGTTTCCATGGCAATCAGTCATCTCAAACCCGGCCATGAGATCATCAAACACTCCCCACTTGGGTTAACATCCAAATCCATATTAATAAACAGTTGAATGCGCAGCCTCTTTCTTCAAGGCATCGCAAGCCCATTGCATGCACAATCAAAATTTTAACTGGATGTATCAAAACACTTGCTTAAGGGGTTTACAACCTTTTCAAACCGCCAAGCATAACTTGGGTGAACAATCCATTTGGGGTTAGGTCACCAGCATCAATTAGGCTAGGAGTGTATCCATTTGCGATAGTCTACAGCAAGACTCATAAAACAATTCACAGGCAACTATACTTATTCCTAATGCACCGAATCTCGTAAAGGTGTAGGTCTCTATCCATCAGAGACTATCATTTCATGTGTTTCTTTAAATCATGTTTGCACTGAAATGGGTTAAAAGCTATTATTTTATGTGAAATAATGCGAAGACCTTATCATTTTATGTGCGTAAAAGCTATCATTTCATGCATATAATCTTATGCGAACTCCATTATCTACCGTTTCATGCATGCAACTTAGTGCTTAGAGTAAACAAAAACCTTAAGACTCGTTCTTGTTCCATGCACGTCACCAACCCTTTCATCTCTTCCACGAGAAATAATACCTAATTAATTTTAAATCTTAAAACCTAGGTTTGATTCATGTTTGTTGCGTTGGTCGCTCCACTCACCACTTCAACATTACCGGTAGCTTGGGCGCCTACGCTTCCCGCAACTTTCTTCTTGGCAGCCATTCGCCTCGCAAAGATTGGGCAGTTCGGACCTCGACGGATTTTAGGGCGACAGGTTTGGTAGAAAAGATCGCTGGATGGGGGTCCTTCACCAGGGGGGAAAAGGTTTGAGAGTGGCTCCTTAAAGTTACTCACTAGCTCCCACTCCCTCTCTTTCTCCCCTCTCTCTCTCTCTCTGTCTTCTTCTTCTTGTTCTCTCCTTCTCCTTCTCTCCCTCTTCTTCCCTTCTCTTCTCTCCCTCCTTTTTTCACTTTCCACGGGCCCACAGTCGTTAACCGAATGGAGGGTGGGATGTACGTTAGTAGGAGGGGCTGCAACATCATTCGGAGGGGCCAAAGGGCTGCCTGCAGCAAATGGGGGGGGCTTCCCGATGAGGAGGAGGAGGGGTGGCCTTTTAAAGGGGGGTGCAGCTGTATGCCGCCACCTGGGTGGCATACACCCCCCTTTCCCTACTTCACTCCCTCTCTCTCTCCCCGACGTATTGTCAATGGGGGAGGGAGAGGGAAAAAATTTTTGAAAGAAAAATTAAAAAAAGGGCGGGGGGGCTCCTATGGGGCACGGGGACATTACATCCTCTCCCCCATAGAGGAATTGAGATGTCCTCATCTCGAATGCGCTTAGGGTTCATTGATAACCATTTATCATTGGGTTCTAAAACCTGTGGGTTAGGACCCATCATGCTTTCACTGTGCAACTCTGATTACTCAAATTCTCATCTTAAAATAACAACTTGCCATAACTCATAGTGTTCAATAGGATTTATTCCGAGTACATGACTTATTACCTCAAGAGGATCTTCCTAGGATATCTAGTCATCCTCAAAGGTTACAACAAGCTCCAAGCCTTCATCATTATATGGTTCATGATGTGAGCCAAAGGTAGAGTTTAGATGGCTTTGTTTGACCGCATGCTCTTGATTCTCAGGGTCCAACTCAGGACAATCTGTTTGGATGTGTCCTAGTTCATTGCAGTGGAAACATCAGCAATTGGGTCATCTCTTACGTATGTGTCCTATCTCTTCGCACTTGTGGCACCTCTTGTCTTGATCTCGTGAGTCATCTTCATCATAGTTTCCTGATTTAAGTTCTTGGATGATTGGATTCACTCGGAGTAATGCATCTTGCAAGTGCGTCGGACGCATTGATTCCGATCGAGTGTTTATGGGTGGATTCAATTGAGTACAAAACTTTGACACCTATTGTGTCATATCCATTGGGGATGCATACTTTAGGAGTGAAATGAACTTTGAATAATACGCTTCAAGGGATAGTCCAAGGTGCTTCAATTCATAGAATTCGTTTATCTTCTGTGTGCCGTAGGCAGGTCGTAGATACCTCCCTCACATAGCTTCCTTAAGCTTCTTCATAGTGATTGTTCCTTCCGAGGTCGCTTGGTCTCTGCACCATGGTTTCCACCAAAGTCTTGCTTCGCCTGTAAGCTTAAGTTTGGCGAGCATAACTTGGTTTGTAGGTGCAATTCCTGCTGCCTCAAAATACTCCTCCATGGACTCAATCCAGATCTCGGCGTCAGCTTGAATAGTGCTTCCCTTGCCATCAAACTCTGGTGGCTTAATTTTCTTGAGAAGGAACTTATTCTCTTGCATGTTAGCATTTGTGGGTGTAGAAGGTGCTTGAAAATCAAGCCATACCACTTAGATTATTTAGGTTATGTCTATGATCTAAACATTAATCAATCATGCATCATTAAGACGTTTTGCTCTGATACCAATTGCAACGTGTCGGCTCCTCAAATCGTGGAACACATCTTAGCAGCCCATTGAGAGGTTTATCTAGAAGATGCCGCCTGGCACTCCCAAGGAATGACACGGGTTTTACCAACTAGGGTCTCTCAAGTCTGCCCCGTAACAGAACTCATCCCGCCGTTCCCACTAGGATCGACTTGAAGACTGGGTCTAAGGACATCAACCGACATTTCCTAACATTCCTCGTTAACATTTCCTTTGAGGAAGCTCTCGGCTAACCGAGACCACCCTTCTGTAGGATAGACCCAATTTGTCACATCCACCACGCTTCTCTCGAGGGTTGTCTTAGTTATCTAATTACCTACCACATTATGTTTGACATAAAAAGGTAGCTTCCTTAATTAACCGTTAATCACAGGTTCCTTTACGTAATTTAGGCCACAGATACAAAGATAAGATAAAACAAGGTCAAACACTTCCTTAACTTCGGATTAATGTGTGTCTCCTGCCCATACAGGAGAATTAAGTGCTCCTTTTTGCCTCCGCAGAAAAATCATTCCGTATTCCGGCAATAAAACCCGAAGGTTTATCCTTCCAAGATTCCACCTTGTAACTAGCATCAAGGCCTCAAGATCCCATCCTGAGTCATGTAGAACACTTATGTAGTGCCAGGAGGCCTTGGAATTTACGGCCAGAGTCCCCCACTGGCACCTAAGCATCCTCCTACGCCAAGTAATTTCCACGGAGAGACCTCTCGTGGCCGGTTTGGTCCACATTCCTGGCGCGGATTCACAACCCCCTTAGTTAGGGTTGGGCAGTTTGTAGGGGGTAGCTACCGCCATCCTTTCTTAATTATCCCTTTAGGAAATCAACCATAGCTAAAGCAACCAGCATAATAACAATCACTAGGGAAAACATCCCTTTCATTTCCATGGAAATTAGTCATATCAGACTCGGCCATGAAATCATCAAACACTCCCCACTTGGGTTAACATCCAAAACCATATTAATAGACAGTTGAATGCACAACCTCTTGCTTCAAGGCATCGCAATCCCAATACATGCACAATCAGAATTTTAACTGGATGTATCAAAACACTTCATTAAGGGATTTACAACCTTTTCAAACCGCCAAGCATAACTTGGGTTAAGAATCCATTTGGGGTTAGGTCACCAGCATCAATTAGGCTAGGAGCGTAGCCATTTGCGATAGTCTACAGCAAGACTGATAAAACAATTTGTAGGCAACTATACTTATTCCTAATGCACTGGATCTTATGAAGGTCTAGGTCTTTATCCATTGGAGACTATCATTTCATGTGTTTCTTTAAATCACGTTTGCACTGAATTGGGTTAAAAGCTATTATTTTATGTGAAATAATGCAAAGACCTTATCATTTTATGTGTGTAAAAGCTATCATTTCATGCATATAATATTATGCGAATTCCATTCTCTACAGTTTCACGCATGCAACTTAGCGCTTAGAGTAAACAAAAACCTTAAGACTCGTTCTTGTTCCATGCACGTCACCAACCCTTTCATCTCTTCCACGAGAAATAATAGGAAATTAATTTTAAAACTTAGAACTTCGGTTTGATTTGTGTTTGTTGCGTTGGTTGCTCCGCTCACCACTCCAACATTACCAGTAGCTTGGGTGCCTACGCTTCCCACGACTTTCTTCTTGGGATCCATTCACCTCGCGGAGATTGGGTAGTCTAGACCTTGATGGATTTCAGGGCGACAACTTTGGTAGGAAGGATCACTGGATGGTGGTCCTTCGACGGGGGGGAAAAGGTTTGAGAGTGGCTCCTTGAAGTTACTCACTAGCTCCCACTCCCTCTCTTTCTCCCCCTGTCTTTCTCTCTCTCTTCTTCTTCTTGTTCTCTTCTTCTCTTCTCTCCTCTTTCCCTTCTCTCTCTCCTTCCCTTTTCCTCTCCCTCTTCTCTTTTCTCTCCCACTCCTTCTTCTTCTCTCCTTCTCCTTCTCTCCCTCTTTTTCTCTTCTCTCTCTCTCCTCTTCTTCTTCTCTCTCTCCTCTCCATCTTCCCTCTTCTTCTCCTTCTCTCTTCTCTCTCTCCTTACCCCCTTCTTCTTCTCCTTCTCTTCTTCTCTCTCTCTTACCTCTTCTTCTCCTTCTTCTTCTCCTTCTCTCTTCTCTCTCCTCTCTCCCTCTTCTCTCTTCTCTCCTTCTACCCCTTCTTCTTCACTTCTTCTCTTCTCCTTCTTTTCTTTTCCTTCTCTTCTTCTCTCCCTCTTCTCTCTCTCCCTCTTCTTCCCCTTCTTCTTCTTCTCCTTCTCTCTTCTGTCTCTTCTCTCCCTCTTCTCTCTCTTCCCTCTTCGCTCTTCTCTCCCTCTTCTTCCCTTCTCTTCCCCACTACTTCTTCTTCCCTTCTCTTCCCCACTACTTCTTCTTCCCTTCTCTTCCCCACTCCTTCTTCTTCTCTTTCCTCACTCCTTCTCTTTCTCTCTCCCTCCTTTCACTTCTCTCCTTCTCCTTCTCTCCCTCTTCTTCCTCCTTCTTTCTCTTCTCTCCTTCTCCTTCTCTCCCTCTTCTACCTCTTCTCTCTCTCCCTCCTTTTTCTTCTCTCCTTTTCCTTCTCTCCCTCTTCTTTCTCTTCTCTCTCTCCCTCCTTATTTTTCTTCTCTCCTTATCCTTCTCTCCCTCTTCTTCCCTTCTCTTCTCTCCCTCCTTCTTTCACTGTCCACGGGCCCACTGTCATCAACCGAATGGGGGGGGCCTGTATGTCAACTGGGGGGCCGCAACATCAGTCGGAGGGGCCAGGGGGCTACTGCAGCAAATGGGGGGGCTTCTTGATGACGAGGAGGAGGGGTGGCATTTTAAAGGGGGGCACAACTGTATACCACCACCTGGGCAGCATGCACCCCCCTTTCCCTACTTCACTCCCTCTCTCTCTCTCCCCGACGTACCATTAGGGGGGAGGGAGAGGGGAAAAAATTTGAAAGAAAATTTAAAAAAAGGGGGGGGGGGGGGGTTCCTATGGGGCACGGGGACATTACAGCACACCATGACTTTTATTTCTAAGGATGGAGGTTTGCAGACACCTCAATGTCTTTCTAAATCTCCTCAAGCAACAAAAGACAACCTACACGTATCGAGAAGAGTTCAAATGTTTGATTACAAATCCTGTTCAAGCAATAAAGAAGGTATGGGGAGGAAAAGACATCACATTTTATGTGGTAAAATAGAGTATTTAATCCAAGGTTTCTTTGATAAATTTTCCAATGGCGTAAAATGAGTGTCACTCTCTTGTATTTGCAACATATCCTTCATATGATGGGCCTTACTTCGTGGATGAGCAAGGCCCCCTAGCAACTTATAGTGGCCAAGGCATGAAAAGATCTCACTATCGAGTACATACAAGTTTTTTTCGAAGTACAAGACATGGAGGAGGAGTTACAAAAAGCAATGCTCTTGAACAATCGGTTTTTTCAATGACAGCTTCAAAGAATGAATACTAAAGATGAAAATGAAACTTGAGAATTCATAGTATTTTTCAATATAAAAAAGTACAAAGCTAGCTCTTAAGAGTCTTTATATCTTCCTCCTCCTTAGAGATCTTTCCTCTATAAGGTAGAAATTTTATTCTCTTGTAGCCAACTATTGATTTTATATCAATTCGATTTGCTACCAAAGCATAAGATGAGAGGGCTAGAAAGTATCCTACTCTAGAAGTAGAGAAACCAAGACCATAACCAAAAATCTTGATTCTTGTTGTCTTCTCTAAAAACATCACCTTTTGCACATTATATTGTAACCTAGAGAAACCAAGTAGCCTTGTAATTGCCTTGATACATAGTATAGGCCATGTTTCTTCCTCTGAGAAGATGTTATGGAATTCTTAGAAAACATAGGGATCAATCCTTGCCAAGTAATGGCCAAGTGCAACATCTTTGAATGAACTAATACCAACTCTCAACCCTTTACCCCATCCCAAGAAGTTATCGAAATCTTTAATCTCCAACTACAAAAATGATGACTGTCAAATGAAAGTTGAAATCAAACATGTTAATGTATCTTACAAAATTGGAGATAATAGTACCAATTGATTTTCATCATTCTCTAGGTTAGTTGGATTCCATATATTAATTGATGATTGTGCCTCATTATTCTTTAACATACTCCAACTCCTCTATTCCAAAATTGGAAATTCCAAATGGGTCTTAAAGGTGGTTGAACTCCTCATCAGTAATCCCCAACTCTTTTCAAATGGGTCTTGAAGGTGGTTAAACTCCTCATCAGCATCCTTTGCCTTGTTGAAACAAATAGAAAGGGCATCCCCTGCATCAATAAACTTGTCATATGTAATTTCAATGTCCAGTTTAATTAACTCTTGTTTCAATTCATTTTTTACATCAACAATGCCATTTCAGTATCAAAAGCCTCTGTAATGATCACTCAACAATAATACTCCCTAAGATTGAAGAGCCTTTGGATGTCAAATAGCAGTATGTAATCCTTGTCCTTAATAGGAAAAGTTAGAAGAGAAGGAATAGTATAGAAAGAAGAGGAGTCACATACAATGTCTACATTTACATTGTTTTCTTCAATTATCATCTCAACTTTGAATTGGAAAATATCTAGTTTGTCAGCAATATATCTAGTTCAAACATTCCTCTGCATCCTTCTCATTTGCCACCTCATCCAAAAGACAAAAGCTGGAACATTTTGATTCCTCTGATTGTTGTTCATCAGATTTGATAAGGTATTTAACAAGAGTATAGACAATGAATACAATTGCCTTTGACATAACCTACATTTCCTAGAATGAGCAAAACAAAACAAATATCGTGCACAAACCCTATCAAGAGAACGAGATGCACACTTCCTTGTGAACATGGCCTTCTCTGAAGGTGAGCTCCCAATATTCATTTTCATCCTTTGAACCACAAGAAATGCAAGACTTTCACACTGAGCAAACTCCTCCACAATTTTTTTTTTGTCAAAACCCAAGACATGGTCAATATCCCAATTAGGGTTGAAAATATCCTTTTAAGATAACTCCATGCCATTCTGAAGAAGAAAGTCTAGGAGCCTTTTTAAGGGAGAAACCTCTATGATTGAGACGATTGGGGAACACTCAATGGTGACTTACCTTTGAGTGGAGACTTCTTAGGCATTCCCACACTTGCTGCTGAAGTAAGGAGAAGAAGTAGTGGGAATTTCAGGAGAAAAAGAAAGACAACCATAACCCCTTAACCTTGAAGACAATATTCTTCTTTTCCTCTTTGGTGTGACCATATGTTGGGAACCTGCAAAATCTTTTGGTTGAGACATCAAAGGATGCATGATACGATGCAAATAGATGAAGCCAACCACATGGTGAATGCATGCTTGCTTCATATCATTGAATGCTAATATGGTGCCAAAATAAACACGTCACAATGTCTTCAACTCTCCTATCATATCTGTAGTCCATGATACGGCCCTGGGGAGTCAACTTATAGAATATGTAAAATACCATGTGAGTTCAAAAGATAGGGTATTGTATTTAGTAAGACTTATAGGATTATATTTACAAAAGGGGTTTTTTAATTACAATTTGAAAAAAAATTTAAGTTTAGTAAAGTAAAAGGTGTAATTTTAAGGCCTTATAACATGTAAAGAAAGGGTATTTCTTAATATCCTTTAAACACATGTTATATAGATGATTTCTTATAGGTGGACTCCCCAGGGATATGGCACAAATAGGTCTTTTGTAGGATTGCAATTCCCTCCTCTTGCATCATATTTGCAATCCACAGTGCAAATAGGTCTTTTGTAGGATCACGGTTCCCTCCTCTCGCATCGTATCTGCAATCCATGATATAACACAAATATGTCTTTTGCAAGTTCGTAGTTTCCTCCTCTCGTGCCATATCTACAGTCCACAATTCGTACCTCTACAGTCCACGATACGGTGCGAATAGGTCTTTTGTAGGATCACGAGTCCCTCATTTCACGTCATATCTACAGTTCATGATATAGTCGAATACGTCTTTCATCAAATCACGGTTTGCTCATTCTTCACTCATCTCGCACCGTATCTTACCCTGTGTGGTTTGTATTTTTTGATTGGTCTACTTGTCATTTTCTAGTAGGTGATATCAAGGACAAAGCAAGTAGCCAAAGTAGGTCTACATAGACAGCAACGATAGTGAAGATGAGGTAAGGCCATCAGTGGTTCCACCAGCTTTCTCTTCTGAGATCCCTCCTACCCCTAGTTTTCCTCAATCTCCTACCATGAAATCAAAGCAATCAATTGTAGATACTATTATGTGTTCTCCTCCTGTCCATGACAAGCTCCATGTTGTTTATAACCGATCTTACTGGCCAAGTTTTCAGCCTCCCCTAGAGCATCTATTCAGCAAATAGAGCAACCTCGACCCTCTTCTACTCATGGAGAAGATCCTTCCAGGTCTAGGAGAAAGAAAATGTCTAAATTTTATTATGTTCAGAAGTGTTTTAGTGAGATAAAAAAGGCATAGAGAGCTACACATCATGTCATTCCAAAGACAACTTTTATCAGAGTTGTCAAGGACATTTTTGATAGATTATCAAGGGTTTCCACACTAAAACTAGCATGCAAAAGAAATAGCAGCTTGCAACCATTCTTTGCCTTCAGGAGGATGCTAAAGACTTTGTTATTGACTTATGGATGTTTCTCATGCTCATAGGGTGAGCTTGATGAACAAAGATTTTAGTATGGTCAACAAAATCAGTTATAGGTTCAACAAGGTATTGAGGCTCATGCCCACTATTGATAAAAAAGCCTTTGAGATCCTTAACATTCTGCCAAAATTGTTCAAGAGAGAGAAAGGGCCAAAGATCGAGGAGCTGACACATCTATATTCAGCAAAGACCCCGTCCCAACAAGAGTTTGTTCAACAAGAAAAAATGCAAGAGGTTATAGAATCTGAGGATGAAGTCTGCAAGAGAAAAATCATTGTCCTTTGCCTTGTCAATTATAAGAGAATGGGTGTGGTTTATGGGTAAATGGTTATCAATGTTTCTTATACTTTTGAGGAAGAGGACTATCTTAGTATATCTCATGTGAGGACAAGTCCATACTTGTTTAAAAGGACTACATAATTTGTCAGATTATGTAGTCTTTTATTACATTTTGACTCTCAAAATTTTTAGTATATGGAATGATGGTGTTGTTCATTGCAAATAACACTCCTTTGTTTTTGCCATTGGTTTTAGAGCATTGATTGCTTCTCTTAGCCAAGAAATCTCTAAAAGCTTTTTTTTTTTAAGATTTGGTTCAAATATAGAAATAGTTTTCAAGATGTTTGATTCAATCAAAAAGTACCTTTTTTTTTCTTATGTCGAAAAGTATGCAATTTTACAAAAGAATTAATGTATACTTGTTGTATTTATTACTTACTAACATTTCACTTTGCAGAGGACATTGGAGCCTCATATATATTGATATACTCACCAGATAAATTATCCTCATGAACTCTCTTAGTGGTATCCATAGCCAAGAAAAAATGTGCATTGAATAGAATACTGCTTGCTTTTTGGTTAATTATTTATTTTATTTGATTGTCTATTTTAGTAACATATTTCCATTTGCAGTGCTGGTAGGCTCATGGCTACCTTTTTGGACACCACATATGAGATTCTTACTAATCCTCAAAAACCATATAGATTTCTCCAATAAGAAGTACCCTTGCAAAGTGATATGCATACTTGGGGATGGAGAATGATTTCAAATGTTTACATAAAAATAGATTCAAAAATACCCAAGATAGATGGGTGAATGTAAATATTTTTCAAATTATTTGTTCTTTGAGGAACCCTTCTTTGAGTTTTCCAACTTGTTACATTTTTAATCACAATGCCAAGATTACCCTAATTCATATATGTGGTGGATAAGGAAGCAATATAGTGAGTTGATTTTGGATAGAGCAATCACACTAATCGATCCTAGCTTTCCTGCACAAAAATCTTTAACTAAGAGTAAGAGCAAGGGCAATTCATCTAGAAATACTAGTAAGGTGAACTCCAAAACGAAAGGAATGCCAACACTTTCTCTTATGGAGTCTCATCCATCTTCTCTTTAGCTTGAAGAGAAGAGTGCCCTTGTCAAACTCAAATTTTTCTAGTAACCAAAGAAAAAAACCACTCTAAGGAGACTAGATATCTTTGCAGAAAATGAAAAAGAAGTTATAATGCTAAAAGAAGATAAATAGATGCAAACAAAAACTAGGAGAAATTTCCATTCATATTTTGCACCTTTGTATATTTTCACTTGAATTTTGTAACTCTTGATTCAATGGAAAGATTTGTATCCTATGTAAATGTAATAAATATATCCATATTTATGCTCAAATCTTACAATGGTGAGAGGTAAGCAGCTCATACAAGAGAAAGAGTGTTCAACTCTTTTCCCAATGGTTTTACCATTGACTTTGAACTTATATCTAGGGGATGTACTATCTTGTAGCTCCAAGGTATCCCTTACATCCTTAAGACTCCAATTGAAAGTGACATTTACATCCTTTTCTTCTTCATGTATGCTATAACTTACATGCTAAGTTTGTAAGGTATGTAATCTATATTAGAATCCAAGGGAATCCAAATTTCTAGTTTAAGTTTGTATCTTCTATAATCAAAGCCCAAAGCAAGAGTTTGTCCTACGATGTTATAGCACAAAGACAAGGATTGGGAGGATACAATACATCTCATGGTATTGCCCTTATGGTCATACTCTCTAGATTTCCAAAGCCTTCCTATAATATTGTCTAGTTCCTCTTCTGTAAAATTTCTACTTAACCAAGATATCTTTGTCCTTTGTAAATTTGTTATTTTGAAGCAAGTCATAAAGATATGTAAGGGTATAAACCATGACAAACGTATTCTTCTTGAGATCTTTCCAGCTGTCATGGACTTTTGAATATCTTAGCATATTTTGAATTTAAAATTATGCATGGTTGCCTTACCAAAAATCTCCCAATTTAGAGATGAAAGACTTGGCAATGGAAAATCCTCAATATGTCCATATATATCTTCTCTAGAGGGAACCACATACTATGCATAATATATAAAAATCCTTCTCTCACCAAAAGAACCCACGGTCTCATCAACATAGATAATGTCTGCAAGCGCCTTATAAATTATATGGAAGGTTCCACTTAACCTCTCCACAAGTTGTCATTCAGTACTTGTTTGACGAAAATATATCTAAACCAAGAATTTGGTATTAGTACTTGCTTAAATGAAAAAAATATCAAATATGTTATCAACTCAAGACTTACAATGTGTCTTCTTGGAAACACATTTGTTTGGAGGTAAATGTATATCCTTGGCCATGTAAACATGCTACACTTTGACAAACCACCCTTCGTGCATAGTTTTAAAAGCAATGATAAGTCCCTTCTAGTGATGTTTTATATCTTCTTGTTTTCTTTTTTTCACCTTGTGAGAGCCCTTGTAAGAGGGTAGCATGGTAACCCAAACGTTTATGCAAAAGGGTTTTGGCTCCCAATTTTCCTTAACTCCTTAGCTATAGACGATGCACGAGGTTACTAGTAGACAAGAAGAATGCCTTCTAGATACCATACTTAGATTGAATTTGCAGAGAAATAAGCTCGCGGAGAAAGGCAAAAGAGAAATAAGCTCACAGAGAAAGGCAAAAGAAATAAGCTCACCGAGAAAGGCGAATGAACTAAAAAAGGAATATTAACAAGACTAATGAAAATATATTGGATGCCAAAAATCTTTTGATTTTTAAAAAAGTTATTATTAACTTCATGAAATCTTTATCATGTCCTTTATCAAATTTTCTAAGTAAATAAGGATTGCAAGACTACTAAAACATGTCAGACTTTGGAGATTTCGGCTAAAAAGGAGAAGAGAATCACGAAGTGGACTCTAGTATCTCCAAAATGAGGAGACAAGAATGTTATATTCTTGCACACATGGAAAACTCTCTTTGGTCCTTTTAATCTCGTGATTAACAAACGTGCCTTTTCTGAAGCGTTTTTTTCCCTAGTGGTTCATTTTTACTACAATAAATTTAAAAGTTTTATATTTACATAAAGTCTCTCCTTTTAGTTTTTCCCATTACTCTTTACTCTACCCTCCAGTTTTCTATTCTACATCATCACAACCATGGGGTGTTCCAAGCTTCCTATCAAGAAGGTGCATGGAAGAACAAGAGCTCAACACTCTTATGAATCCAGTGAGCCTATTGTGAGTAATAATAGCCCCCTAGTAGCCGACAACGATGACCCTACTACAGCTAATAATGGTGGTGCTACTATGGCCAACAATGGTGGCCCTAGTGTGGTCAATAATGATGGCCCATCTATCAAGAATAATGCTCCACCATTGTCCAGAAATGATGGTCCATGTGCTTGAGTTGCTCCAGTTCCCACTATTGTTCTAGCTAGTTATACATGTCATCCAACACTTAAGAAGGGAAGATGGAAACCAAGCACATTTACTCTACATGAAATAAGAAAATTCTAGAAGACTCTCAACTTATTCTTAAGGCACTATTCTCTAGGTTGGTGCAAGAAATACTACAAGATCTGCAACCATGGCATTATCAGAATTTCTTTTCAAGGAACCACGCAAGGAATGTGAGGCAATGGTTAAGCCAAGCCTTGCTTGCTCTCCAAGAGGCAGCTAAACGATACTTGATTGATCTCATGAGTGATGGTCAACTTCTAGTCATTCATACATGACATATCACTATTAAGCCCATAGATTTTACTCTCATTTATAGGATTCGCAAGAACAAGGATACATTTAATCTTAATGTCAACAATATACTTTGAGAAACTACCTTGTAAATGGATCTATGTTTAGCTTACATATGGTTGTAGATTTTATGGAGCTTAGTTTTTGGTTATTCTTCTAGTAAACCTTAAAGTATTTAATAGTAGTGGCCTTCAAAATGAAGCTAAATTTTGCCTAGCTCTAGTTGCACTTGGTGCGATGTACTATCTATTGTGTATTTTGTGGTTTCCTAATGCTATATTTGATATATGATATTTTATTTTACCCATGACTTGCATTGTGTGAATTTTTTAAGTTTCCAATTTTACAAATAGTTTCATTGAGGATAAATTTCATGTGCTATCATGCACATGTCAATGAACAATTGTACTTGGGTCATTGCACTATATCTTTATTATATGTTTTGGTTCTAAAAATACTATATTCGATATATATCATTCCATTTTTCACATTATTTTTATTTTATAAAATTTTAAGTTTCCAATGTCACACATAGTTTAGTGAGAATACATTTAATACACAATTACACACACTCGGTGAATTTTTTATGTTCTCAGTGAAGTATAACCTAGTTAATGTATTTGCTAAAAAAGATTCAATCGTCAATTTTATAAATCAGAATCTAGTGAACTTCACCCATGTGCTAGGCATCATAAGAACTCATGAAAACTAAAAAATTAGCCCCATTAGAAGCCTCTAGGACACCTGGCCAGAGGCTCACATGTGGAGCCCTAATTTTCTAGATTTAGGGCCCCACGTGCAAGCCTCTAGCTAGGTTGTTGAGAGACAAGCATATGAACCCTATGTATGCAAGGGTGGATAAGGGTAGTTGGGTATGAATGAACTAGATGCAGTGGGAAACCCTAACCCTAGCCATCCAAAGACTTTATAAACAGCCTAAAGTTCACTCTCAATGTAAAGGAGAGTGTACTAGTTGTACTTATGAACAACTCACTAAGCAAGATCTTTTTCTTGTACTTGAGCTCTCTCTCTCCCTCTTGTGCACATTCTCATGCTCTCACTCTAATATTTCAATATGGTATCAGAGCCATCTCTGATCCAACAAGCTTTCCTCAACCACATTTTCAACTAACTGCACATGAGTCTTTATCTTCTTCATCTTATACCTTAATTTCCATAGCCATAGCTTAACCCCCTGACCTTGGAAGAGCTGGTGTGAGCAAAGGAGGCCGTATTACCTCGTGATTTCTTCTAGATACTTCATCTCCAACTTAGGGAACTTCAGCATGGTGCATCAAACACTAACATTGGTCAACGAAGAGGGCAACATTCTGTGTTTCTTAGAAACGATGTAGTTTCAAGCAGCAACCTGTTTCAAGCTTAACCACCACCAGCAGCAAGAAGCGCAATCCTAGCAACTATGGTGGGGATTTTTAGGCCCCCTTAATGGGCCATTTCCCCCTAAAAGGGCCTGGCTTAATTCTCCTCCTACTGGTTATTGTAGACAAAACCCTAACTGTGGGTTAGAGTGGTAGCCATAGCCACAAGCTTGAAAGCTTGACTTTCTTGCTTTTTTCTTTGTATTGTGATCATTAACAATGTTTTTAACCACTCTCATACACTTCATCTAGAGCCCATTCCATGTCCAAAGGTCCTCCGCTAAGCTTCATTGATGAGGTCAAGCGCATCAAAGCTGACTTTCAATCGGTCTTGAGTGTGTACTGACTTGCTGGATATTTATTGAATCTAGCATAACATATTGTCTTCATCCCTCATCTCATCACATTTGAGGTTGCTTTGTACTAATCATCTCATTTTTCTTCTATACTTATTAGTCATTGTGTAAAGGGCTAGACACTACCATTGCCTAGAGCAATTGGTAAGACCTTCCTATCATGGCCATGGCTTATGATGATGTCAAACCTCAAATTCGTAAGTTTGATGGAAAAGACTTTCATCCATGGCAGGTCCTAGTGAAGTATAAAATGATGGAAAGGGGCTACTGGCCTTTCATCAAAGGGACCAAGGTTATTAAACCATCAAATCCACTTGATGTAGAAGATTATGAAAGAACCCAAGCCATAATAATGTTTCATTTAGACAAATTACTAATCCATTGCATTGACCAACTCTCCACTGCTAAGGAGAAATGGGATGAGCTTGAAAAGCTTTATGGTGCTACAAGAAAGAACTTTAAAATCTTCCTTAAGATCGAATTTTTTAGTCTGGAGTATAAACAAGGAGAAGACCTAGGTAAAATCATTTCTCACATGAAGAGGCTCATGGCACAACTGTCCTCAGTTCAAGCTCCAATTCATGATGAAGATGCCATTGCAATTCTCTTGAAGGTTTTTAAGAAGGTATTTCCAACCCTTGTAACTACTATTATAAATATCCCTAATCCAACTTTGGAAAGCACCATCCAATCTTGTTTAGATGAGGAGAAAAGAAGTTGGAAAGAAGGTAGCACTAGTCAAGCATCCACTAGTTTGTACTATATCCACTAAATGCTTATTTTGCAACAAAAAGGGACATCTTGTCAACAAAATTGTTGGAAAAAAGTATCCTAACAAAATAAACTACAACAAATGTAAGAAGATAGGGCATATTACCAATAAATATCCTACTAGTCCTGAAGTATCAAAGGAACTGGAGGTTAACTTTGTCTCCAAACCACTTGATGATTGTTTTAAATCTACAAATCCTCAACCTATAAGCACTCCTATAGGCTGATTTATAAAGGTATCCCACTTTCTTTGAGGGGGGGAGGGGGCACATTAACATGTCTTGTAGTCCAATGCCACTCTGGCATTAAGGCGGAGTATTGAGAGATAGGCATGTGAACCCTATGTGTGCAAGGGTGGATAAGGGTAGTTGGGTGTGAATGAGCTAGAGGGCAAGGGGAAACCCTAGCCCTAGCAATCCAAAGGCTATATAAATAGCCTAAAGGTCACTCTCAATGTAGACAAGAGTGTACTAGTTATACTTGTGAACAACTCGCTGAAAGCAAGATCTTCTTCTTGTACTTGAGCTTTCTCTCTCCCTCTTGTGCACACTCTCATGCTCTCACTCTGATATTTCAACACATGTGTCTTAGAGGCTTCTGATGGGGCTTTTTTTTAAAAGTGGTTGATGTGTCCTAGAAGAGTCCAAAGGTAAAATTTCAAGTCTCTCTAATCACTAGCCGTATTTTTTCTAGAATTTGGATACATTAATTCAAGTTTATGGATTTTTAAAAAGCTTGGCTATAAGTTGAAAGTTTCGCCTCATTTTACCCATTTGAGTTTTGTGTTTCAAGTTCTCACTCCTAGAAGACATAGCATGCACCACAAGCGTCTCGGAGATTTTCCCCATAAAGAACTCCCGTCCACACAAAGGTAACCTCCCCCTACTCCACCACCATTCCACCATCGCAAGTGTCGATGGAAGCCAAACAAAGTGGCCCTTTGAGAGATCCACCATTATCAAAAGACTACGCACCTCTTAATACCAAAGGCTACATTCCAAAAGGTGGTGCGAGGGACAATGTAGAACATACTGATTAGACATAGCAAGAGGCACTTCCCCGATAGTTCAGGTGTGGATTCACATGATCGATGAACTGCCCAAGCCCTCATTGCACTACAAGATGTTGGCTGAAGCCTTCTTCATTGACTTATTCGAAGACTCGATCTATGCAAGAGTGAATGCAAGGAGGGTCACCATCACTAATAGGGATCTATGGATAGTGAGATTCTTTCTTCGATGGAGTGACAATCCTAGCAGAGAGTAGCAACAATAGGGGTCCACTAGTGAAACATTTATGGAATCTAGCTTTTGAAATGATTTTATAAAACCTTTCTTGTATTGGATCCTTTGCAAATTGTTATGTATTGGATCCTTTGCAAATTGTTATGGATATGAATACAATTTTTTTAGTGCATCTTATTTTTGTTTAGTAACTTGTTATTTTATTTATTTATTTATTTATTTAAGTTATTCTTACGTGCCTTTGGATAAATAAATATTATGCACGAATTCGATAAAGCACTATGTATTAAATTTAAATAACAAATCATGTTGCTTATAAATCTGATATATAAGCATTACATTCAAATAGAAACAATAATAAATGGCAAGTATCACAAACTACATTGCACGCAAATCCAAAAATATCAATTTTTATTAATACAAGACAAGATTACAAACTCTGTTACATTGCAAAAGAGACAAAATTAGGTAGTAAGTACATCTAATATGTCCTAGGCTTCTTGGAGCTAGGCTCCCCATGGTCGGAGATGCTCTTTATCATCGAGAACAATGCATTTTTCCCTAGAAGTTATTGCCTAATGATAGTGGGGTCTTCAACTCCGACAACCATACCATATGCTACCATGGAGAAAAGTGGACAAGACTTCGTACTTATGAACAAGTAGAGTGGCTTCGAACGTCAAAACAATACTACTTTCTCCAAGCTGGATTTGGTCAAGATGGTCTTGAAGGAGCCAGCCTTTGTCAATGCCCTCAGCTTCAAGAAGGTCTCAGAGAAAGCAAGAGAACATGTTTTATGAAATACTACTATGTCGCTCATAAGCTAGCTAATCTATTCTTTCAATGCAGAGTCCTCTATCCTTCCTTGACCACCAAATCAACCACCTTACTTAGATGGAAACTTGTCTATATAGATAATGTCATGTGTCACATGAGTTCAGTATTAGGCTCACTATTCATGGAGTGTTAGAGATATATACTTCCATTTTGCATACAACACCCATAGGGCCTCCACGGGATGTCGACCCACAACATGAAATTTGACCGAGATTAGACCCCTACAAGAGCCTTGTCCACAGGTTTGCATCTGGAGCACTGTCTAGAGACTTACATCTAGGGGTCCATCTTGTAGGGGTCCCAGTCAATAGGTCCCAGTCAATCGATCCCAATCACAGATCCCATTCAAATTTCATATTGTGGATCCATATATCTTCGAGGCCCTATGGGTGAAGTTGCACTGAAAACCAAAAATATTACCTTCTCTGCATCATCTATCTACTACCTTTGTAATGGAGCATCCACGTGTGCTCTTGCAATTAGACTGCCCTCATCTCTCTCCTAGGAAGGTACTATGTAGTCAGGTCAAGGACCAAAAAGGCTTTCATGCAAGCACTTAAAGTCCTCGTACGGAGATGTCATACTCTGAAGCTGCATTCTTAATTTGCTTTTGGATGCTCACAATGGCAAAGATATCATCGACACTCGTGCCATCATATTGAGCTACCTCATCCACATGTGCTGGGGCATCCTGTACACATCAAAATCTATAAAATCATCTAGTGTATCATGCACCATGATACAATATAGTTCTTCTTCTCTTATCTCCAAAATTTCCAACACATGTTGTATGAATAAATATTCAACCCTCGATGGTGACATCATGGAGAAAGTAAGGGGTGGCTCATTGCTCAACATCTCAGCAGGGCAGGGAGGTCTATGCTACCTCCTGACTTGGATTGAGAGTGATTTCCTTAGGCTCCCTCTCAATGTACTGTAGCTCTGGCTAAGAGGGTGCATCAATATCTTCCTTATTGTCCTCTTAGACATCAATGCACAAAACATAGATGGCGAAGGCTACATCACGATCAATGAGATCCATCATGATGTGATCCTAGGATGAGGTGGGTACAACTCTAGCATGGAGTTGTTGCCACACATGCACCAAAGCTCAATTTATTACCTTTGCATGGCTCAATCCATCACATAGACTATACAAAAAATCTATCGAAATCCACCTAAGAGAAAAGTTCTGGATCGAGCAAGTGAGAGGGTTGGCCTCATCACAAAATAATGCCAATATGCTATGCTAGGATATACCATGAAAATGGAGCTCTCTAAATTCAAGTTCATGCAAAACCTTATGTAAATCTAGTCTCCTATAGGTGTGTATCATGTGGAGCTAATCTATACAACAAGGGCAAGAGTAGTAGCCATGGCACACAAAGAGAGAGAGAGAGACACACACAGAGAGAGAGAGAGAGAGAGAGAGAGAGAGAGAGAGAGAGAGAAAGAGAGAGAGAAAACAAAGGAGAGCATATGTATAGAGAAGTAGAGTATGAAAGTGAAAATGATTTTGGAGATCTAACTTTTATGTATCATGGGTTTTAAATAAAGATTCTTATAAAAATTTTAACCTTAAAGTTTCAAATGAAAACCCTAACCATAAATACTTTATATCAATAATTGAAAGCCACCATCAAATTTAATCAAATAGACAAACGCTTCATTACAATTCATTATATCCTCAAATATGTTTAGATCATTGAGTATGTTCAAGTCTAATTAGAGAAAATATTAGATTTTTTAAAGAAAAAAAATCTAAAAGACCTTCAAACACAACAGCTAGAAATCTAAATACTTTCAACACTTATTTTCATTCCTTCCAACAATAGAGTGAGTGCTCAAAAAATGAGTAGAAGAGATGAGTTGTAATATATCCTTATACAAAGACAATATTTCAAAGGCTACTAAACTCCAATATGCAATTTAATTGTGATTTTAACAAGTGCGATTGATTAATTAAAATATATATACTCACATGCTTAGATCATAGTAAACCAAAATTATCAAAATTAAAAGTATACGAAAGTTTTTTTAAAAATGTATTCACTCTTTATTATAATTTTTACAAGGATTCCATTATCTCAAGGATATGTGGAGAAGTATGTTGCTTACATATCAATGATTGTTCACCACGGATCCTGATCTTTCTATTATCTAACTTGAAATAGAAGTTGCACAAGGGATCATTGGACATTAATTGGATTTCTTATCTCGGAAAAGAAATGGACTAATGACTCTCTATGTTGACTACAAAAGGATTATGATCATTCCACAAGAAAACCACATCTATGAGAGTTGTATGTGTCTCATCTCGAGTATCTTGATCCAAACATATCCACTCCCCTTGCAAAAGTCACAATCTTCTATAACGAAAGTTGATGTACAAAGTTCATCTAGCAATAAAATACCTATAATTAAATAAAAAATATGATAAGTGAAAGTGACTAACACAACAATTTATCCAAGCAATATCTATACCAATTCAATCAAGGCATACAATTCAATAAAAAAGATTTACTTGAATGTAAGATGTGATTGGTTGACCCTGCACTCAATTATATCATCAAAATGTGTTCTTTTGACCTCCCATGACTTGTCCAATAGCTAACTCATCCATTCCTCAAATGGGCACTTGCATTGATAAGTAATCTTCATTTTCTTCAAAATCTCCCATGAACCAAATAAATGTGCAAACAATGAAAATAGAATAAAACAGCTAAGATGCACATCCTTGGAGCCTATGGTAGGTTTCATAGCACTATTGATATCAGATCTTATCTTCAACTTACATGCTCCTAACATCTCCAAGCTACCAATTAACCATTTACAACTAGATAACGGCAGCAATGGGACATGTTGCAATCTCTCACGACAATGATATGGAGGCATAGCGACGGCGCTTTCGGACGCAAAATAGCGGCGTCACTATTTGCATTGCAAAATGTGATGCAAATAGTGATGCAAATAGCGACGATGCTCAGACAAAAGACGCGGGCTGAAACCGGAGCACGTTATTTTGCGCGAACAAATGAAAGAGAGAGTGAAAGGGAGAGTAAAAGGGAGATTGAACTTTATCTTGCATTTGAGAGGGATAGGGAGAGAAAGAGGGAGAAGAAAAGCTTCTCATTGCCTCCGCCGCCATTCACGAAGAAGAGGAGGAAGTGTACGGAGGGCGAATAGGAGCCGCTGTTGTAAAGAGGAGCCGCCGAATCCATCCTCGGGCCTTTACGGTGAGTGCATTGTTCCTTCTTACTTTGTTTTTGTTTTCTCTCCTTTTTTTAACTTGTTTTTGTTAAAAATCATGTATATTGAGAGAGGGAGAGGGAGAAAAAAAGGAAAGAAGGAATAAGAGAGAGAGGGAGAAAACATTAAACATGATAGGGAAAGAGAGAAAGAGAGGGAGAGAGAGAGGGAGGGAGGAAGGGAGAGAGAGAGAGAGGGAGGGAGAGGTTGTTGTTATTGTTGTTTTTTTATTTATTCTATTCTTTTTTTCTTGTTTGTTATTATTATGGTAGTGGTAGTGGTAGTGGTAGCGGTAGTGGTAGTGGTAGTTGTTGTTTAATTTCTTATTTTCTTGTTTGTTGTTGTTGTGGTAGTTGTAGTCGTAGTCGTAGTCGTGATAGTCATGATTGTAGTAGTAGTAATAGTAGTTTTCTTGTTTGTTGTTGTTGTAGTAGTAGTAGTTTCTTTCTTTTCTTGTTTATTGTTGTTTAGTTTTCTTGTTTGTTGTTGTAGCATTAGTAGTAGTTTTTTCTTTTTTCCTTGTTTGTTGTTAGTAGTAGTAGTAGTAGTAGTAGTAGTAGTAGTAGTAGTAGTAGTAGTAGTAGGAGCAGCAGCAGCAGTAGTAGCAGCAACAGTAGCAGCAATAATAGTAGTGGTGGTTTTCTTGTTTGTTGTAGTAGTAGTAGTAGTTTTTTTTTTCTTCTTTTCTTGTTTATTGTAGTAGTAGTAGTTTTTTCTTTTTTCCTTCTATTCTTGTTTATTGTAGTGGTAGTGGTAGTAGTAGAGAGAGAGAGTTGTTGTGGTAGTCCTAGTCATGGTCGTAGTTGTTGTAGTCATGATTGTAGTAGTAGTAGTAGTACTAGTAGTAGTAATAGTAGTTTTCTTATTTGTTGTTATTGTAGTAGTAGTAGTTTTTTCTGTTTTCTTATTTATTGCTATTTAGTTTTCTTTTTTGTTGTTGTTGTAGTAGTAGTAATAGTAGTAGTAGTTGTTGTTACTGTTGTTTTTTCTTCTTTTCTTGTTTATTATAGTGGTAGTGGTAGTGGTCTATTGTTGTGGTAGTCGTATCCGTAGTCGGTGTAGTTGTGGTTGTAGTAGTAGTAGTGGTTTTCTTGTTTGTTGTTGTTGTTGTAGTAATAGTTTTTTTTGTTTTCTTGTTTATTGTTGTTTAGTTTTCTTGTTTGTTGTTGTTGTTGTAGTAATAGTTTTTTTTGTTTTCTTGTTTATTGTTGTTTAGTTTTCTTGTTTGTTGTTGTTATTGTAGTAATAGTTTTTTTTGTTTTCTTGTTTATTGTTGTTTAGTTTTCTTGTTTGTTGTTGTTGTTGTAGTAGTAGTAGTAGTAGTTTTTTCTTCTTTTCTTGTTTGTTGTTATTGTAGTAGTAGTAGTAGTAGTTGTTGTTGTTGTTGTTGTTTTTTCTTCTTTTCTTGTTTATTGTAGTGGTAGTGGTAGTGGTAGAGAGAGAGAGATGTTTTGTTAAAGAAAATGAGAGAGAGAGAGACGAAGAGAAAAAGAAAGAAGGAACAAGAGAGAGATAATAAACATACAACATAATAAACAAAGAGAAAAAGAGAGAGAGATTGAAGGAGAGAAGAGAATGAATGGATAAAAAACAAAGAGAGAGTGGTGGCAAGGTCCGGTGCAATACCACGAGACGGGAAACACTTCGGGATGGATGGAGACTTTACATACATTAATTTTGCTGAATTACAAGAGAAGCAATCCCTTCTCAAACAATTTAAGAAAGAAAAAAATAATGATAACAAAAACAAATTGTTTGTCATAACGTAGACAAAATGGAAAACGATGAAGGTCGTGATGTTCAAGATTGCGAGGCATATCTTAATCAGCGCGTCCCATGTCCTTGCTCTCAATGTAAGTTGACAATTATATGAAAACATCGATTGTCTATAGAACACGTACGACACTTCAACGAGTTTCAATCTAAGATCATTGATCAGGCAATCTCAAATTTTGAGCAAACGATAAGAAAAGTGTATATCAATCATACATTATATTCGCAAGCTAATTAATACCATATACAAAAACATTGGGTATGGCTGGCAAATTTTCTATCTAGGGAGGTGACGTCTCGTCCCAAGGAGGAGTGCACCCTTTGCGGTCAGTTAGAAGAGTTTGTGGGCGTGCGATGAATGGAGTGCCTGAGTCAATCCACCACTTGGAAGGTACTGCCCAATCTATACTGTCAATACCAGAGGAGACAAGCAGCCTTCCAGACTTACCTACAATCTTGGAGCCTGAGATGGAGGCAATGATTGATGTATTGATGCCCATGAATGTCAAGACTTCTAATCTGCTTAGAGAGGAAGCATTCATACCATTATATGATAGGTGCCGAGTATCTCACCTGAAGACATTGCTTGCACTTTTAAGTGTGTAAGCAAAATATGGGTGGATCGATGCGAGTGTGACCAAGTTGTTCAGGTACCTTGTACGTACACTTTGTTGATTTCTTTTCGACACTATCATTTAAAAAAAATTGTGTTTTTTCAAGGTGTTTTATGATTTTTTTTCGGTTACTGAAGTATCATATATTACCACTTGCAAATACCATGCCTGAGTCTCGTGATGATGCACAATATGTTTTATGAAAGCTTGGCATGGACTACAACAGTATCCATGCATGTATCAAGGATTTCATACTATTTCGAGGAGAATACGAGACTATGGAAACATGTCCAAAGTGTGGTGCTCATAGGTATCGACACGACTTACAAGGGCAAACCATTCCTCAAAAAGTTCTTAGACACTTTCCTCTTATCCCCCGCATAAACCACATGTTTCATACGTCCAACATGGTGAGCTTGACAATGTGGCATGCTCAGAATAGGTCCATAGATGAAGTTCAAGGAATATCAGCGGATTCACGTGCATGGAGCCACATTGACTCTATCTTCCCAAGCTTTTCCCGAGAGCCAAGGAATCTTCGGCTCGGTCTTGCTATGGATGGCATGAACCCATTCAGTCTGCCCTCAACTTCTTACAGTGTGTGGCCTATAGTCCTTATCAACTACAATGTCCCTCCATGGCTTTCTACGAAGAAAGGACATCTCATCCTTAGCTTACTCGTTCTCGCCACTACAAAGTCAAAAATATGGACATGTATCTTCTTCCATTAGTCGATGAGCTTAAGATTTTGTGGGAGGAGGGGGTTATCATGCAAGATATGAGTAAGCGTGATGGTCGACTGTCTACCAATATTCGAGCCATTCTCATGTGGATGATGCATGACTTTCCACGATTCGGAAAGTGCTTAAGTAAGTAGGCTTCCGTTCTCATTGGTAATATCTATCATAGCTCGTTCAATTTTGTATTCACTAGATAGAGGTGTTGGGACAAGTCTCGTTACCTCACGTTACCATGTATATCTATTTTGCGGGCCACAGTTACACTCCCGAAGGTCACGAACCATGAAGAAGATGGTATATTAAGGATACACCGCTTTTTTGCCAGAGGGTCATGAACTCAAGGAAGGTTTTCTTGAAAGACCTCTAGCACATATGAATGCCCAAAGCTGGTACGAGCTGAGAATGATCCACACGGAGTTACATCCAAACGGAATGCAACGATTCTCAATTTTCTACGAGTTGCCATATTGGACCCACTTACAAATCAACCACTTGCTGGATCCCATGCATATTTTCAAGAACGTGCATGGGCAGCTTGCTATAGGACCACATCACATGAAAGAGAGACACTGTAGGGGCACGAATGGATTTGAACGAGATAGGCAAGATGGAGGCACTTTGGCCACAGTCGAGTGTTGATGGTCGCTTGCAGCTACCTTGCACTCCTTGGGTTTTTTCCACTAAAGAAGAGTGCATTGTTAAGCAAATAGTCAAGTCTATTCGCACTCCAACAGGTATAATGCATTCTGTCAGGTTGGTGTTTTCTAAAGTCAACCAATTATCAGGGCTAAAATCCCATGATTGGCATAAGATATATCAGGTTTGTACTACGAATGGATTGTAAGTAGCATGTATATTTTGCTATTTGGAGTGTAGTCATTGTTCATAATGCTTTCTCATTTGTGGCAATTTGTACTACTGATTGTGATCCCAGGATGCCTTACTTTAGAAATACGTGGGGCGATTTACAGGTTGTCGATTTAAGTGCAATGGATCTCATAGAAGGAGAGTAAGACTTCCTCTATTGGATTCGGAGGCAGGGAGCAGTGGAGACAGTCTGTCTCTTTGAGAAATAACTGCCTACTAGCATGCTCACGATACAAATCCACCTTCTTATGCATCTTGTAGATGAAGTGGAGATTATTGGACCTATCCATATGTGATGGATGTTCTTCTTGGAGCACTTCATGAAAACCCTGAAAGGCTTTATGGAACAACGAGCTCGGCCAGAAGGTAGCGTGGCTGAAGGTTGGTTGGTGTCTAAGGCACTAGTGCATATTTCACAATGGCTACCAACGGTGGATTCAAACAACAGTATGCTATGGTCGTTGAAGGACGATGATAGACTGACTGGAGATATGGTGGTTGCAAATGGGTTAGAAAAAAGAATGGATGCTGGAATGGAGGAGAAAGTGAATCACTTTTGTATGTTGCACCATGCCTCTATGAAGACGTGGCTCACTAGGTACCAGGAAGCTAGGAAAGATCGATAGGAGGTGCGATTTTAATTTCGACATAGTACGTGCCATCAACCGATTCGATATCCCGAGGACACCGAGGAGATGCCGTGGTTTATGTCAACACGATGGTTGCATGGACCTTTGACCGCATCATCTCGCGAAGGGGCAGAGGTCTCAATCGAGGAGTGGGAATTCTTGAGAGAATGAAGTCCAAAGGTAATGATGTGTTTAAGGTTTGTTGTATCTATATTTTATATGCGACAACTAATTGAGTATTTCAATGTACAATACAAAATATATAGTGCAGCCTGGTCATGCGGAAGACATTTTTTGCATGGAGCGTATGGACAAAATGCACTGCACAACAGATTGTGGTATCATGGCAAGGTTCGAGAAAGAGAGCCGACGATGAGCAATGGATCCAAACACGGTTATAGATGAAATGGAATGTTTTGGGAACTTGCAAAGTATTATCACAGTGGATTACCGTAGCTTCTCCATGATCCTATTCGATGTGTAGTGGTTCAAAGTGGTACTTGAAGGAGTGGTTCAAAGTGGTACTTGAAGGAGTTGGAGCAACATTTTGACGAGGTCCATCTTGATTTATCAAAATAGATTGCGAAAAAAAATGGACGAATTTGTGCGACACATTTGTGTTACCAACCCATTGTGAATAGGTGCATGAACTCATGTGTTTTTTAATTGTATTACGATATTACGTGAGCGGTGATCGAGAGCAAGCCTCACTCACAACTTGATAACGAGATGATAATGAGTGCCAGTTGGGGTAATTGACTTTGTCCAATGCACAACACAACTTGAAAAATTCAAATATTTGATAATACACCACTAGCCACACATAAAAACAAGCTAAAAAACAATGCCTATTATAGCTCAAAAAAATTTAAAACCCGTATGCAGGTAGAGCATCACACAACCACACGATGAAAATACTAATAATTCGACAACAAACTAAGTGAAATATATTCTCGTACCTCAGCAACCTTGAGCCGACGCTCGACACCACAAAGTCCAGATTACTTCGAAATTAGCATGTCCAATAGTATCCTCTCGCATGTGGCCCTCCTCTCACATCTCTCACAAGATGGCAAGAAGACTCCAAAGGAAAGGCCCCTAACTCTTCAATCTCCTCTCCTTATATAGTTTTCTTTGGTTACATTCGTTGAGTGTGCTTTTCTAAAAGCATAATTGGCTTTTCACAAGGCGAAGGCTTTTTAAGCCTTGCTTTATTCCACGTTTAAAAAAAAAAAACTCAATGAGCCTTTAGCCTTGAGGCTTTTAAATAGACAATTGGCGTGGACCGTCGAATGAACTACCACATACCGAGCAAAGAACGTCGTCACCATCAGCGATCGCCATTAAGTCATTTTGCCACCACTTATGCAAAAAGCACAGTCCGAGATCTTTTCCAAACTTTAGATATAATGACCAATATTATTAGATAGACCAAATCAGCTGCGTGGATGCTGTTCAAATGTCCCGAAACCATGTACAAAGTCCCATCGTGATAGCTAGTATAATTTATGCAGTCTCCCATACTAGGATCCTTGGAGAAATGTAGAGCAAGGGGATACGACATACAATGCGCCACGAATCTATGAGTAAGTCATCAACCTCAACTTCCTCCTGTTGATGATCTTCCTCATCATCTGTTGTCGTTTTGTCTGTAATGCCTTCATCCCATAGTGGCTGGAATAAATCTATCTATGCTTTGTGAAATTTTAACGAATGTCTAGCTAATCTTACTATCATTATCGCTATATTCCATCTTTCAAGTCGTTGAGCCTCGGTCCACCATATTCAATCGGACTACCATGAAACAGACTCCGTGCGAGTCGTTAGACTGCCCTTCTGCATGCCATTTTATGTCTTCAATGCTTCAAATATACCACTGTCCTTGCTCTTAAGCCACCAAATTGCTCGTGTATTATGCCGTTGTTGTTCCTTGATCAACGTACTACGTCAATAGAATGCCACCACCTTCTCAGAAATAAGTCGTCTCTTCAGGATACCATCATTCTAAGTCAACCGACGACCACCCTGATTTTTATTAATACTTCGTATGCTGTTTGTAATGCCATCGTCATACCTTACATCTCTAGAATGCCATTTCCTGCCCGCAATCACACTTCAAGAAGCTGCCACTGTTCCGTGATGCAACTTTCACACGTAGCTCAAGACTGTGATTTGGAAGTAAAACCTTCAACTTCTTTTTGTCCTCAGGCACTCCACAAGAGCTTAGATCACCTTCAACCCTCTTTCGGCTCAATGTGGATGAATAGACCATTTGTGCTCCAGGTCATGTGTTTTCTGCCATTGATTCACCAATAATTCCCTTGCTCTTTGCCTTTGGTTTCATGGCATGAATGCTTGTCATTATCCTTGCATGTTTGGCATAGCCTCCATAATCTTCCATTAGCATCTTTCTAGCCTCTTCATTCAAAATTGATTCTGGGAATGGCTCTATTGGAAAGCACCTTACTACTAAGAGAACATGCCGCAACCCAAGTGTAGGCTTCCAATCCTTTTCAAAGTGTTAACACAAATTTCTCCATTTTTGGCAATGTTTGGAAAAAAATTTGTCATGAAGTAACCTGTAAGCACAAATTAAAACCAGGACCAATTGTAATAGCCACAACTGTCAAGTCTGCTTCTTTAATGCCTGCTCATGAAATGGCTCCAACTATAACCTTGTCAACACTCCTCCAAATTTACCTAATAACTCAATACTGAAAGTGATGGATTTTGCATTCCTAGCAAGAGCAAGTTCTTCTAGAGCTAGAACACACCCTTCTTTGAATCGTGTCATACTTTTGATTTTACGACAATCTTTAACAAAGCATGTAACTTTGATAACCCGTATACCTCTTCTCATGCATCCTTTTTTTCATGCAATGTGCCCTAACAAGTGTATATACTTTGGAATAGAACTTCGTGTCCAATCATTCATGATTTGAAAAAATATGCAAAGTTGGATCCATGATATGCAACAAATCAATCAATGTTCCACACAAAAATTATGAATGCACTGAAGAAGTTGTGCCTAACCTATCTAGATGTGATCATGTGTCATGCAAAATGCAAACATAGTTCCTTGATTATTTAAATTCTTATCCTCTCCTCTCAACTCTCTTCAAAAAGATATGATATACTCCGCTCCTCCCATCCAATTCTCACAATTTCTCAAGAAAACGATGGTCCTCAAGATCTTGACTAGATAAGAACAACCCATCTCGCAATTGGCGGCGTCCTTCTCGACCCTCAAACTCACCTAACCACCTTACACACTCAACCAGAGGTTCCTAACTTTGTGATGAACATACCAAATGGTGCGTGCAAGAAATGTGCGTGCCCAATGACATGTGCTCTCTCATGTGGACGTGCAACTAAGATTTACTGCATATAGGTGCAGGAGACCTCATGCCATGCTAGTACTCAATGATGGTGCAAAACGTGCATAATCCCAACCCATGGCATGGAAATATTTGATAAGAACAAGAGACGACCCTGGAGTGTAGTGCATCAACAAGTGCAAGGTGAAGTGCTCGTGAACCCATTATTGTTAGCTATATATAGTCTCTCTATATATAGCGCCCCAAGTCCCCTCTGTATATTCCTATCATGTGTGCTCAGTTGACATACTTTTGGGGTTCCACTTCCCGTGTCTCATATCTCTCTTCTCTCCTCTCTTCCTTTTATCTCTCGTCTTCCTCATAGTTTCCAACATGGTATCAGAGCGCACAAATATGCCCAAGCTGGAGGAGAAGGAATGGGTGCTCTCCATCAAGGGCATGCTCAACGCCTGCTTGTGCAGGCCGTGGGACTCCTTCCCCTCCATCTTCATGGTCTCCAGCCTCCGACGCCTTCTTGTGCGGGCCGTGGGACTCCTCCCCCTCCATCTTCATGGCCTCTAGCCCCCTCTGTAGCCTCACGCACGATGCCTTCGTTCCCTAGGTTGTCGCCATCGGCCCGTACCACAGCGACCTCGGCAAGCCTAGCAAGAAGATCGATGGCCACAAATGTTTCTGCCAATTTGCATCCGCGGGGCCTTCCTCCGCTCAATCGCAACTTGCACGGGCAGCATCTACCAGTGCACGCAAGATTTATGTGGCGAATGTCCCCCGTGACATGCCAGCTGAGAAGCTCCTGGCTGTGTTCTCCAAGTACAGAGAAATTGAAGAAGGTCCTCTAGGGTTTGATAAGTAGACAGGTAAGTCAAAAGGATATGCTTTCTTTATTTACAAATCAGTAGAGTCTATTAAGCGTGCTCTAGAAGAGCCTAGGATGACTGTGGAAGGACACCAGATGACTTGTAAGCTTGCAGAAGGGTAAAAGCAGAAAGCTGTTGCTATAGATGATCAGTTTGCAGGGCTAGTAGCTCCTGCATCTGGCTTGATTAACAGTGCTGCTCTTTCTAGTTTGTTCCCACTCTGCTCTTTCTGGTTTGTTGCCACTTAATCAAGGGCTTGTCAAGATTGTGGGAGAGAAGGAAGGAGTCTCGCTCAAAGCTTTCTCGCTTGCACAATGGGGGAAGACACGCAGAGATGGAGGCTGAAAACGTTTTTCTCTTCTTAGTTGTGTGTAAGCCAAAAGAACTCAAGTACAAAGAGAAATAGAAGAACCCTAGATATAGGTCTCAAAACCAAACTCAACTAACTAAAGTGGCATACTAACTGAGCCACGAACTAGAGTAGATAAGGATAGCTATCATGTGGCTATTATTCATGGGCGGTGTACCAACCGCATCTGCAACTGACAAGTCGGTGACATAAATACACAATGGTCACCCTGGCGTATCACGAGTGGAGCTCGATATCTCAACACTCCCCCTCGAGCTCAATCCCAATTCCTGCACACCAAGCAGGTCTCTGAACTTGCACAGCTTCTCTGCGCCCAATGCCTTCGTGAATATGTCAGCTACCTGATCCTCTGTGCTGACATAAACTAGATCAATAAGACCTAGTAAAACCCTCTCTCGCACATAGTGATAATGCACCTCAATGTGCTTTGTTCTAGCATGATAGACTGGGTTATTTGCCAAGTGTATACTACTCATGTTGTCACAATAAATGACAACCGGCCCATCTGTAGACTGATGCATATCATAAAGTAGCTTATGCAACCAAGCTACCTCACATGCAGCCATTGCTGCACCCCTGTACTCAGCCTCTGTGCTCGACAAGGCAACTGTAGGTTGTTTCTTGCTGCTCCAAGTGACTGCAGCACTCCCAAAAGAGAACACATATCCACTGGTAGATCGTCTATCAGAAATACTACCAGCCCAATCAGCATCAGTGTATCCATGCAACTGTATCTGAACCCTAGTCTCATAAAATAGTCCATACTGCAATGTGGACTTCACATACCTGAGTATGCGTCTAGCCGCATCCAAATGTGGTTTCCTTGGAGCCTGCATAAACTGACTTACCAGTCCAACAGCATAGCTCAAATCTGGCCTGGTAATAGTCATATAAATCAAACTTCCTACTATGCGTCTGTACATAGTAGGGTCTTCTAGAAGCTCACCTGCATCTGTGCTCAGCTTCACATTCTGCTCCAAAGGAACTGAAATAGGCTTACAGCTTGTCATCCCATATTTGGATAGCATGTCCAATCCATACTGCCTCTGCAAAAGCTGTATCCCACTTCGTGATCTAATCACCTCAATGCCCAAGAAATAACGCAGCTCTCCCAAATCCTTCATCTCAAACTTCTGCTTCAATAGCATTTTCACATGAAGGATATCTTCATCACTGTCACCTGTCATAATCAAATCATCAACATAAATGACAAGTAGCATGATACCTTTCTCTGTTTTTCTCACATAAAGTGAGAAATCTGCCTTGGAAATCTGAAAGCCAATAGTGACAAGATACTGTCCTATCTTGTCAGACCATGCTCTAGGTGCTTGCTTCAATCCATACAAGGCTTTCTTCAACCTGCAAACAAACTCAAGATGAACAGCATGCACATAACCTAGTGGCTGCTCCATATAGACCTCTTCTTGCAAATCACCATGCAAGAAGGCATTCTTTACATCCATCTGATGTAAAGACCATCCCTTTGATGCAGCCAAAGCAATGACTGCTCTTACAGTTGCCATCCTTGCAACTGGACTGAATGTTTCTTCATAGTCAATGCCATATGTTTGTGCATACCCCTTGACTACTAATCTTGCCTTGTATCTGTTCACGGAACCATCTGCATTGTGCTTCACCTTATAAACCCACTTACAGCCAATTGCATTCTTACCTTTAGGCAAAGGTACTAACTCCCATGTAGCATTTGCTTCCAAGGCATCCATTTCTTCATCCATGGCTTTCTCCCATTTTTCTTTTCCCATAGCTTGCTCAAAAGAAGTGGGTTCTGGTTCCTGTATCACCTTCACCATATATGCATAGTGAGTGGCTGTAAATCCATCATATTTCAGCCTATCCACAGGATACCTAGTTCTCGTAGACCTGCGCAAAGTAGGTTCACTCCCAGGTGCTCTCAAAACATCCCTGGTCTTCCTTACTCCAGGTGTAACAATAGAAGGAATACCCAACTCATCATCAATGCTGTGTTCTGAGCCACTGGATTCACCATCCACATAAGAGTGACCTGCATTCACATCAAACATGGGCTGATCAACCTTCTCTTTTCCTTTTCGTGATACCTGCATACCACTATCTGCATTAATTTGAGAAGATTCTCTTGATCTCAATCTGCCTGTCCATGGCGAAGAATGTGAACCAATACTAGAGGACGCTCCAGGTCCACTAATATTTTGTGACTGCTGCTGTGAATTTTGTGCAGCATTACCATTTTGTGCATCTACATCATCAATCACATTTACTGGTTTATACCAGCTACTCATCTCATCAAAAACAACATCTCTGCTCACTGTAAACTTACGAGTAGAAGGGTTATAGCATCTATACCCTTTTTGCTGCAGAGAGTAACCAATAAAGATGCACTTCTCAGCTTTTGGATCCAACTTGGATCTCAACTCATCTGGCACATGTACATAGGCAATGCAACCAAAAATTTTCAAATGAGAAATATCTGGTTTCCTACCAGTATACCTCTCCTCTGGAGTCATCCCATGTATTGCTGCAGTGGGAGTCCTGTTCATTATATAGACTGCTGTAGCAAGTGCTTCAGCCCAATAAAAATCTGGCAAGTCTTTTTCATTGAGCATGGCACGAGATACCTCTCCAATATGCCTGTTTTTCCTTTCTGCAATTCCATTTTGTTGTGGGGTATAACTGCATGAATATTGCTGCTTTATGCCATGCTCCTGCAAGAACTTTGCAAACTCGTTTGAGAGGTACTCTCCCCCTCCATCTGACCTTAGGCATTTTATTTGCAGACCTGTTTCTTTTTTAGCCATAGCTTTAAGGGTTTTGAAATGCCCAAAAACTTCACTTTTCTTTTTCATAAAATACACCCAAACTTTTCTGCTATAGTCATCAATAAACGTGACAAAATAATGACAGCCTCCAAGAGATGCAGCTTTCGTAGTCCACACATCAGAGTGGATTAATTCCAATGGCTTCTTACTCTCTTGAACATGTCTAGGAAATGGTTTCCTTGCCTGTTTTCCAAACTGACAGGCTTCACATACCTTATGCATTTCTGCAACCTTGAATTTTGGCAAACCTGCAACAATATTTTGGGCCTGCATTGATTTAAGTCGCTGTACATTAACATGACCAATGCGTTTATGCCAGATATCAATATCTGCAACTACACCGGTCCCATGTGCAAACATTGCTGCACTCAATTCAGACATGTCTGCATCCAGTGTAAACATTCTGCCCTTCTTCTTTCCTTTTGCTATCAAGTGACCTTTATTTTTCATATCCTCAACAAAGCATCCATGAGGATTAAATCTGACCTGCAAGCCCTGCTCAACCATTTGACCGACAGAAACCAGATTCTTGGTGATATTCGGGACATGAAATACATCGGACAAGTATTTCTTTTTTCCATCCTGCATAGACAATGGAATTTTTCCAATCTGCGCAATAGGATGTGCAGTATCATCACCAGTCTCCACAAATCCTGGTTTTTCCATTTCCCTTGCATCCTCCATCCATTCTGCATGACCTGTCATGTGGTTTGATGCACCTGAGTCAACATACCATACATCATTTCTTTCTTTTGCACTTGTCACAGAATTGTTCATGTGCTGCACCATGAACAAATGCTCATTTTTGTCATCACCCTGTCTGCTAGAAGATGCATAATTCCCTTGTTGCAGTTTTCCATTCATGATGTCATTCTGCTTTTTATAGCAGTCTTTAGCCATATGACCCATTTTACCACAATAGTAGCATTCAACATTACTGTTTGCATTTTGGCCTCTTTGCCATCCACCACGACCTCTTTGGCTCCCCCTGCCTCTAGAGTTACCACGTCCTCCTCCATAGGACTGGTTTTCTTGAGTTTGCTGCATACTCTGATTTCTACCACGGCCTCCAAATCGGCCTCCTCTACCTCTGCCTCTACCTCTTCCAGCATTTGAGTAGAAGACAGCTTCTTTTGAAGTTCCTCCTGAAGAAGATGCACCACCATTTCTCTGCTCCTCAGAAATTAGAAGAGCAATCAACTCCTCAAAATCAGGAAATCTTTCACGAACTGAAATGGATGTCCGAAACTGTGCATAATCCTTTCCTAGACCATTCAAGGTCACAGAAACTAAATCATCATCTTCCACTGGCGACCCAATGGAAGCAAGTGCATCTGCAATCTTCTTCACCTTCATGTGGTAGTCGTTGATGCTCATACTTTCTCTCTGCACATTATGCAACTCTTGCTTGAGCTGCATTTTCCTGGCTTGCGTATTTGTGCTATACATTTTTGACAAAGTATCCCATGCCTCCTTTGGCGTACTTGCATCCTGAATATGCACAATCATAGAGTCCGAAATACTGATAGACAGCCAGTACATAACTTTCCTGGCTCTCTCATGCCATGCTTTGAATGCCTGCATTTGCTGTTGATTGGGAACATCAGGAAGAACTGGTTCTTCTTCATTTCCTGCAACAAATTCCCAATATCCTTTTCCCATAAGGAAATTCGTCATTCTAAACTTCCATGCTTGGAAGTTGTTCTTGTCAAGTTTTTCAGTGACAATCTGGGAAAGAGAATCAGATGCCATTACAGAAGACTGCAAAAAATTCTGTCACTGCAAAAACCACAGCTTCACCCTCACAAGGGAAAAACTGCAAAACTGGCGAAAGTGGTATTTGACCACACAGTCACTTCCTAGTGACGATTTTGCATAAACAGGAACCAAGGATGATTCTGTAACCGAATGTCTTTGCACACAAGCATACGATGCAATTTCTGTGGTAACTTTTCACCAACCTGTAGAGCAGTGGTCGCAAAGCATAAAACAGGGCTTTCTTCTGAGTGCGTGCAGAAAACTTCCGCCTCCAAAACAGGCCCCGAAATGGCCTCAAATCAAAAAAACAGGGTCTCAACCTGAGTATATACCGCAGTATATACTACCCTCTTGCTTCACCGCGAAGGGCGTCTCAACCTGAGACAATGCACTCCTGCAATTTCCGGTTGTGCTGCCTGCACAGATCTGCTCCCAAAACAGAAAATGAAAGCAACACTGCTCCTCTTACCAGAACACCGCGAGCTTGGCTTGCTTTCTTGAGCTCCTTACCACGAACAAGGCTCTGATACCATGTCAAGATTGTGGGAGAGAAGGAAGGAGTCTCGCTCAAAGCTTTCTCGCTTGCACAATGGGGGAAGACACGCAGAGATGGAGGCTGAAAACGTTTTTCTCTTCTTAGTTGTGTGTAAGCCAAAAGAACTCAAGTACAAAGAGAAATAGAAGAACCCTAGATATAGGTCTCAAAACCAAACTCAACTAACTAAAGTGGCATACTAACTGAGCCACGAACTAGAGTAGATAAGGATAGCTATCATGTGGCTATTATTCATGGGCGGTGTACCAACCGCATCTGCAACTGACAAGTCGGTGACATAAATACACAATGGTCACCTTGGCGTATCACGAGTGGAGCTCGATATCTCAACAGGGCTTCCCTATCCCTGCAAGAAGAGGACTTCTAGTATTTGTTAACACTCAAGGAGCATTGCTTGGGATCCCAAACCTGAAGCTTGATATCTACCCGAACATATGGGCTTCTTCCAGATTTTGCCCAAAAGTTCCCCTTGGTGGTGGATTTATGTCTTGGCAATGAAAGCTTGCTTGAAGTGGCACAACGTCTCAATGAGGATCCTAAATTGTGTCTGGAATCGTTGGGCCAATATCAACTCTCTCTCTATTTGGCATGGGCCAACAAGCACAGGGTTTCTTGATCTTCATAGTTCTTAAGCTGGCTTATAAGTGGTACTGCAAGTTGGCCTGTGCATCTGTCAGAGAAAGAAAAGGCAAGAGAGAGCCATGGATTGTTGAGACTTGTTTTGGTTGATCTTCTGTTGCTCCTTTCAAGGCAACCAATATTAACATTAAGGGGAAAAGGCATTTTAGCATTCACATCCAGGACGTTGTCATGTTGGAAAATCAAATCCCTATGTTCTTGCTTCTAGAGGTCATTAGAATAAGCATGAAAAAGGACAACAATGCGCAGGACTCAAGTGCAAAAGCACTCAAAGTATTGGGAAAATTGGTCACCAAAGTAGCCTGTGATGTTCTTCCATTTTGTTTCAGCTCTGAGGAAAGCTTCCACGTTGTCGTCAACAACATACACAGTTGGAAGCACTTGCTGGATTGCCTGTACCACGTTGTCGTCAACAACATACACAGTCGAAAGCACTTGCTGGATTGCCTGTATAGCATTGCCAATCAAGGCTCCCAAACTCAAAAGCTTGTGGAGAAGCTAACCCACTTTCCACATCTGCAGTTGATCTTCACAATTGTGGTTTCAAATTTCAACCTATAGCACCAGGTTACATGAACTCAACCAGTTTCGATGCTAAGAAGGCCATTCTGTATTTGCCCAAAATAAGAGTGGGAATTGATACAGAGAAGTTTTTTAGAAACCTGGTAGCTTACGAGAGCCACTTAGCAGATAAGCTTCCTCTCTCTCTCTCTCTCTCTACATTTCAACATCAACATTACTTTTGAATGTTGATATTGCCGTGCTTCATGATGATCGTCCTCGTTCATTATTCCATTGATGAGTGTCTATATTCTAGCTGATGATACATTGTTTCGTTTATATTCTTTCCAGCTGATGAGGGTCTATATTACAGCTGATGACACATTATTTCGTTTATATTCTTTTCGTTGGACACATTATTTTGTCTATATTCTTTCTAGCTGATGAGCGTCTATATTCCAACTGATGACAAATTGTTTTATTTATATTTTTGTTCATGGGGCCCCACATGTGTTATGTTGTCTATAGAGCGGCGTCGCGAACCATTTCTATAGACCTTGTGTTGTTCTAATGTCACTCTAATGTTTTTCTTTAAGTTTTAATGTGACAGATGTACTGCTTACATCACTACAAGATATAGACCTTATAGCGACGTTTAAAGCGACGAAAATACAAACAACAAAATTTGCCCCCGTCGTCGCAAAAAGCGTCGTTATTGACGACGCCATAGAATCGTCGCTATATGCGTCGCATATAGCGACGGTTACAGAGAATTTGCGACGCTTATAGTGATGCGTGCAGTAAATTTGTGATGCAAATAGCGACGGTAACAGAGAAAAAAAAAATTTGTGGCAGGGCAGATATAGCACTGTGTGCTGTATGAGAGACATACAAAATAGTTTCTGCACTGCTGCATACAAAGCGTTTGCAAACAAAAAGAATGTATACTGAAATCATAAACTGATAGATGAAATAAATACATGATATCGCATAAAATGCGATTGGTACAATCATAAAACAATATCACTAATACATGGAAAATGTCTACATAGATCGGGCGACTAAAAACTAAAGGTATGTGAGCTTTAAGGATCCAAGGGCAAGCTACAAATCCTTGTCCCCCGAAAGCTCGTCCCGCCGCAAAGGAGCATCGAATGGATTCTGCAGAAAAAGAAACAACATATCAATCCACCATACAATAATGCATTCAAATATCTCATGGTAACTACGGACAAGAAAGATGAGTGACTTACTGGGCCGCCGCGTCTATACAATCGGTCGATCAATGATCTGAGACCGTGCCTCTCTGCATATCAAGTCTCAAGGCCTTCCGGATCGCGATTTGTAATGGAGTGCTGCAAAGAAAACAAAATGCTAACTGTTAGAAACATGATTGTCAGTATAAAGAATATCTCAAAAAAACAAATAAGCAAAACAAAAGAGAAACTTACAAAGTCCTCCAAATATGTCCTATGGCCGCCACTCCCAAGATGATGTACCGATCCGGCCTCGATTCGTGCCCTCGCCACCTCCCACTGCTGACTCCAACGTCCTGGCAAATTTGTAGCCTCCTCCCTCAGTCGGCGCCAGTCATCTGCATCTAACCACTCGGGCTTTGGAGCCCCACTCTTGATTTCCTTGTGTGCGTCAGATCGTCTATGTGACATGTATGCACGCATGCAATCCATCATCCAGCCCATAGAGAATCTATCCACTGCGGCTGGCACCGGGAACTTCTCGTGCAAGGATGCTACTATGTACTCCTTGCTCCCCTCCAGTATGTTCCTCCAATGATCCCGGACGTTGTGCCGAAATACTTGTTGGCACAACTCCCTCATGCGAGCCATCACCCTCCTTCCCTCATCATTCATGATGATGGCTCCTGACCTGTCATCCACTAGGTATCCATAATCCCTAGGAGTGTGCCTTGTATGGGCCCTCTCCCATCTCCGTCCACGCTCCTGGGCATATCCAGGAGACCCCTGTACATCTGGTGTACCGACGGGGGTACCCTCTCCCAGAGTGCCACTCAAAGGGGTGCCACCAAAGGGGGTGCTACCAAAAGGCGTGCCATCTGCCGACAGCTGTGCAAAAGCCAAAGTAACTGGAGTGGACGTCCCCACAGGTGTGACAAATCCTAGAGGTGACCGAGCTCCAACTGAATGACGAGACGGAGACACCGCGTCCGTGTCTCCACAGCAGCACCCCCCTGATCCTCTTGCAGTCATAGTCCCTCCCTCTGGCCCAAGTCGCGAGCGTCGAGATCGTCTACTCGAAGCTGAAGCATCTGATCGTGCTGAAGCTGATCTAGCAGAGCGCCCTAACGAAGAATGAGACAGCTCCTGATCTGCCATCTCTCTGAATCTCGCGAGCTGATCTGGAGACATGCATGCCATCATCTCTTGAAACTCCTCATCGCTCATCCCTTGACTCATCCTGAAAATGTCGATACCTGCACAGATAAAAAATGATGTTAGAATAATCAATTTAAACTATACAAAGCACATTAATATAAATCATTTTTGAAAAATCCCTCTTAAAATGCATATCTTATCTACCTTTATGGAAGATCTAAACAACGAATTGAGTAATACAATTCTCCAAGAATGAAGTATTCTATGGTCCCATGTTAATCTCCTGACATAACTCTACATACACTGGAAGGTCGATAGACATGTCACCACAAAAGAACGAGTCTGCCTCGTTCTCAAAAAACTCTACGACTTCGGTATTTCCATCATTGTTAGCCGATGCGGGCTCCAAGCTTGCAGTGGTCTCCACCCCTTGTAATTTCGATCCCTCTATTTGCATATTTTCTTCATCTATGCCTGGAACATTGCTTTGATCGTATACTCTCGCACCTCGAGGAGTTGAAGGTATAACATACCACCATCGAGGTTGTCGGGGATTTGGATAGAAGATTACCTATTCACAAACACTTACAAAGCGGCTTCAAACCATTGTGACATAAACCATGTCATATTACAATTAGCAAGCAAATGACTAGTTGTACCTGTTCACAATGGGCCGGCAACACAAAGGTGTCGCGCAAATCCATCCATTTTTTTTCGGAATCTATTTCGAGAAATCCAGATGGACCTCGTCGAACTGTTGCGCCAGCTTCTCTAAGTACCACTTTGAACCACTGGACATCGAATATTATCATGGAGAAGCTACGGTAATCCACCGTAATAATACTTTGCAAGTTCCCAAAATACTCCATCTCATCCACAACCGTGTTCGGATCCATTGCTCGTCGCCGGCTCTCTTGCTCAAACCTTGCCATAACACCACAGTCCATTGTGGAGCGCATTTGGTCAATACGCTCCACTCGAAAATGCCGTCCGTGCGACCACGCTGCACTATAGATTTTGTACTGCACATTGAAACACTCAAATTAGATGTAGCACGCAAATTTAGATATGACACATTCTAAACCCCTCATTACCTTTGGACTACATCCCCTCGAGAACTCCCACTCCTCCATTGAGACCTCTGTCCCTTCGCTGAATGCTGCGGTCAAGGCTCCGTGCAACCATCGTGTTGACATAAACCGCGGCATCTCCTCCATGCCTTCGGGATATCGAATCGGTCGGTGACGCGAACTACGTCGAAATTCAGCTCGCACTTCCTCTCAATCTTGCCTTGTAATCTGGTACTTGGCGAGCCACCTCTCCATGGAGGCATAGTGCAACATACAAAAGCGATTCACCTTCTCTTCCACTGAGGCATCCATTCTTTTTTCTACCCCATTTCCAACCACCACATCTCCAATCAGCCTGTCATCGTCCTTCAGCGTCCATAGCATTTCATTGTCTTGTTCCACCATCGGTAGCCATTGTGAGATATGCACTAACGCCTCTGACACCAACCAACCTTCCGCCATGCTACCTTCCGGACGAGCTCGTTGTTGCACAAAGCATTTTAGGGTTTTCATGAAGCGCTCCAAGAAGAACATCCATCGCGTATGGACAAGTCCAGCAATCTCCACTTCGTCCACAAGATGCACAAGAAGGTGAACTTGTATCGTAAGCATGCTAGTGGGCAGGTATTTCTCAAAGAGACAGACCGTCTCAACTGCTCCCCGCCTTGCGGATTCAATAGAGGACGTCTTAATCTCTTTCTGTGAGATCCATTGCACCAAAGTCGACAACTTGTAAATGGCCCCGCGAATTTCTGGAGTTAGGCATCCCGCGATCGCGATCGGTAGGACAAACTGCCACAAATGAGAAAGCATTAAGAATAATGGTCACTTTTCAAATTTCAAAATGTCCACGCTAATTAAAATCCATTCTGTTCACAAACCTGACTATTCTTATGCCAATCATGGGATTTTAGCCCAGACATTTGGTCATCTTTAGAAAATGCGGACCTGAGAGAACGCATCATACCCGTCAGAGTGCGGATAGACTTGATTACTTACTTCACAATGTGCTCTTCTTTGGTAGACAAAACCCAGGGAGCGCGAGGAAGCTGCACTCCCCCTTCAGCACTCGTCTGCGGCCAAAGCGCCTCCATCTTACCTACCTCCTTTAAATCGGTTCGTGACCCTATAGTGTCTCTCTTTCCTGTGATGTGATCCCATAGCAAGCTGCCCACATTTTTGAAAATATACATGGGATCCAACAAGTGGTTGACCTGTAACTGGGTCCAATATGGAAACTCGTAGAAAACTGAGAACCGTCGCATTCCATTTGGATGTGATTCCGGGTTTACCATTTTCAGCTCATACCAGCTTGCAGCGTTCATACGTGCTGGAGGTCGTCCAAGAAAACCTTCCCTGAGTTCATGATCCTCCGGCAAGAAAGCGGCGTGTCCTTGATATACCATCTTCTTCATGGTTCGTGACCTTCGGGAGTCTAACTGTGGCCCACACAATGGACATGCATGATAACCTGAGGTAACGAGACCTGCAAGGCGATCCACGACCTAGTGAATACTTGATTGAATGAAATAAAATACAGATATTACCGGCGAGAACAAAGGTCTGCTCACCTGAGCACTCTCCCAATCCCGAAAAGTCATGCATCGTCCACATGAGAATGGCTCGAATGTTGGCTGACCGCCGACCATCGCGCCTGCTCATATCTTGCACAGTGACCCCCTCCTCCCACAAAATCTTAAGCTCATCGACTAATGGACGAAGATACACGTCCATATTTTTTACTTTGTAGCGGCTCGGGACGAGCAAGCTAAGGATGAGATGTCCTTTCTTCGTAGAAAGCCATGGAGGAATGTTGTAATTGACAAGCACTATAGGCCACACACTGTAAGAAGTCGAGCACAGACCGAATGGGTTCACACCATCCATGGCGAGACCGAGCCGAAGATTCCTTGGCTCTCGCGCAAAGTCTGGGAAGGTAGAGTCAATGTGGCTCCATGTGCGCGAATCGGCTGATATTCGTTGCACTCCATCCGTGGACCTATTCTGCACATGCCACGTTGTCAAGCTTGCCATGGCAGACGTGCGAAACATGTGGTTTATGCGGGGGATGAGCGGAAAGTGTCTGAGGACTTTTTGAGGGATGGTCTGCCCTTGAAAGTCCTGTCGATACCTGTGAGCACCACACTTTGGACATGTCTCCATAGTCTCATATTCATCTCGAAACAATATGCAGTCGTTGATACATGCATGGATGTTATTGTAGTCCATGCCAAGCTTCCGTAAAACATGTCGTGCATCATCACGAGACTCAGGCATGGTGTTTGCAGGTGGCAATATATGATATTTCAATAACCTGAAAAAATCATAAAACACCTTGAAAAATCCATCCATGTTTGCAATAATACTGTTTTTTTAAAAAAACAATGAAGTCTGTGTGCAAGATACCTGAATAACTCAGTCACACTCGTATCGCTCCAACTGTATTTTGCTTGCACACTTAAGAGTGCAAGCAATGTCTTCAACCAAGATACTCGGCACCCATCATATAATGGTTTGGATGCTTCCTCTCTAAGCGAGTCAGATGTCTCAACATCCATGGGAATCAATGCATCGATCATTGCCTCCATCTCAGGCTCCAAGATTGTAGGCAAGTCGGGAAGGTTGTCTGTCTCCTTTGGCATTGACCGTATAGATGGGCCTTGCGAGTGGTCGATTGGCTCCTACAATCCATCCATCGCACGTCCACGAACTCTTCTAATTGGCCGCAAAGGGTGCACTCCCCCTTGGGTCAAGACATCACCCCCCTGGATACAAAATTTGCCAACAAGACCCAATCTTATTGTGTATGGTTTTCAATTAGCTTGAGAGTACAATGCATGAAAAATGCTAAATTCAAATCACCATTTGCTAAAAATCTGCAATCGCTTGATCAATGATCTCAGATTGAAACTCGCCAAATCGTCGTACGTGTTCTATAAACAATCGGCGTTTTCATCTAATTGCCAACTTGCATTGTGAGCAAGGACATGGACACGCTGATTAAGATACGACTCGCGGTCTTGAACAATAAGACCTTCTTCGTTTGCCATCTTATCTACATTACAGCAAACGAGGCTTAAATGGATAGCTTTATGGAGATGTACGTCAAGTTGCAAGTTGACCATAAACCTCGCATTGTATATAGTAGTCGAGAGATTTTTCGATGTTATATCTCGGCCTTGTATCATGCTCAACGATTTGTTTGTCCCGGTAGATAATTTTTTGTTATATCTCAGCTTTGAGTATAAGTAATCCATTTTAAAATTAATGCGCGCCATCTATGAAATTTTATAACTATTGTAATAAAATTTATTTCAATCAATTCTACTCATAGTCATAAGACCTGAGAGAAATTATCCTATACTCAATTTAAGGGTTTCTTCTTCTATAACAATAATTTTGGGTTCATTTTGATGAAGTAGGTGGCCGTATGCAAAGCACATTGCATACCATTATCAATACGTATATTATCTTAAATTTCCTTCCCCTCCCTCTCCCTCTCTGTCTCTCCCTCTCCCTCTCTTCCTCTCTTTCTCTCACCCTCACCCTCTCCCTCTCGTTCTCTTTCTCTCCCTCTCTCATTTCCTCCCTCCCCCTCCCTCTCCCTCTCCCTCCCTCTTTCTCCCTCTCCCTCTCCCTCCCTTCCTCTCCCTCCCTCTCCCTCTCTCATTTCCTTCCCCTCCCCCTCCCTCTCTTTCTGTTTTTTTCCCTCTCCCTCTCTATCTCTCTTTCTCTCTCATTTCCTAAACAAGCAAAAAATAAAGTGATTTAAACATCCTCCAAGCAAAAGGGAGAGGGAGAGATACAATGCACTCTCCCTCTCTTTCTCTTTCTATCCCTCTCTCATTTCCTTTCCCTTCCTCTCCCTCTCACTCTCTTTCTCTCTCATTTCCTCTCCTAAAAAAGCAAAAAATAAAGTGATTCAAACATTAATCAAGCAAAAGGGAGAGGGAGGGAGAGAGAGAATGCACTCTCCCTCCTTCTCCCTCTGTTTCTCTTTCTCTCCCTCTCCTATTTCCTCCCCCTCCCTCTCCCTCTCCCTGTATTTCTCTTTCTCTTTCTTTCTCTTTCTCTTTCTTTCCCTCTCCCTCTCCCTCTCTTACTCTCTCGTTTCCTCTCCTACACAAGCAAAAAAGAAAGTAATTTAAACATTAAACAAGCAAAAGGGAGAGAGAGAGAGAGAGAATGCACTCTCCCTCTCTTTCTCTCCCTCTCCCTATCCCTCTCCCTCTCTTTGTCTCCCTCTCTTTGTCTCCCTCTCTCTTCCTCTCCCTCTCCTTCTCTTTCATTTCCTCTCCTAAAAAAATAAAAGAGAACGATTTAAACCTTCAACAAGTAAAAGAAAGAGAGAGGGAGACTCACCAATGAGATATGGCGAGCGTGGGCGGCTTCTCTTTGCAACGAGGGCTCCTCCTCTCCTTCGCGAACAACGGCGGTGGCCGTGGTGGTGGCGGCGGCGGCAGCAAGTCTCTTCCTCTTCTTCTCTCACAAAGCCTTGGCTCTCTCCCTCACTCTCTCCCTCGCTCTCGCTCTCAAAAGGCGAAGAAAAGAAAATGAAAACGGCGCTCTGGTTTCGGCCGCACTTTTTTTCCCTGCGGCGTCGCTATTGGCGTCGCAAATGCGACGCAAATAGCGACACCATTTGTGACGCCAATAGCGACGCCTATAGCGATGCCGATATCCGCCGTCGCTAATCGGCGTCGCTATTGCCCCATTCCCTTGTAGTGCATCCCAAGTTCAGTTGAAGGAATTTCTTGGAGATTTTATCTTTTGTAGTGATGTAGCTCCTTCTCCGTTGATGTTGTAATTCACGAGTGATGTAGCTCTTTTAATGCCTTTGAATAGGCTCTTGTAAATTCAACTTTGTAATTTTATATTTTGAATATTAATATAACGGTAGGCCTATATAGAGTTGTGGGTTTTTCCCTTGAGCCCCCAAGGGTTTTTTCATCCATAGTAAGGGACCTTTATTTAAGCGGGGGTGTTAGCTATATATAGTCTGTCTATATATAGCGCCCCAGGTCCCCTCTATATATTCTTATCATGTGTGCTCAGTTGACACACTTCTGGGGTTCCACTTCTGGTGTCTCATATCTCTCTTCTCTTCTCTCTTCCTTTCGTCTCTCTTCTTCCTCACAGTTTCCAACAATTATCCCCGTGATGTGCAAAAGTCTTGACAAGAAAACATACCTAGTTCCTCGATGTTCAATAGCTATTGACAAACACAAGCTTCATCCTGTCCAAAAAAATACCAAGCTCGACCAATACTATAAAGTTTCACACTCAACAAATCAAACAAAATGATAGAAACAAATCCTAAGCTAGACAAACACAAGAAATCCAATTACAAAACAACAAAACAAACTGTCACGCAAACAAGTAAGCTAGCAAAAATCAAACCTAACTACAGTTTGACTAGGGTTTTTTAGTTTTCAGAAAAACACTTGACATATTTAGCCCTCTCCCTAGTCTACAAACGTTCATGTGCAGCATTTGCTTTCATAAAATGATGCAACCTTTATGTACCAATCAAAAATTGAATCCCCCCCAATGATCTATCTCTGAGTTCTTCAAACTCATAAATCAAAAAAAATCCTTGGCATACCATTCTCAAACCACTTCTGAACGGACACACAAAAATCATCAAAATTTTTCTCTTTGAAATTCTCAAAATTTTCAAATCCAATTTTCTCAAAACAACTCATATTTTCAAAAAAAAAACATCTCATCACCCACAATGACAATCCACATACCCTTCCCATCCTCCCATAAGATAAACATGACAAAGCTAGGGTTTTGAAACAAGGTTTAAACTCTTTCTATGTTTCCAAAAGCAAACTCATCCAGAAACATTGTAAAAATCTCAAAAAAATAAATCTCTTTAAAACATCCATCCAAACAACGAGACTTCAAATCTCCATACTCTCTTGATCAACAAACTCATAACCAAACTCACAACAAATCTCCACAAACTCATTAGGCAACAAACTCGAACCCTCAACTTCATCTTGAAAACTTACAGTTTCTAAGCGCTCCCCCTCATAGTCTTCCAAAAGACTCAAAAATTCATCCTCTATTCTCTCTTCCTCTCTCTCAAAACTCACTAACTCAACTGCAACATATAAGATCTCCCTATCAGAATCACTCTATGAACTCTCATTCTCACTATCATCTTTGTTAGAAGAGCTATCACTCTCTTCCTCATTTTCTTCTTCAGAATCTTCTTCATTCACAAGTTCCTTTCTCGAAGACATGTTAAACTTATTTGGTACTCCCCTTCGATCATAAATTGTTATTATCTCTTTTCCCTAGTCTTGAATTTCTCTTACTTTCCTAAGCCAAGGTCTACCCAATATGAGCGGAAAAGCTCCCAACCCTGCTAGCATAACATGACAATCAATTTTCATAGAGAGTCCATAAACCTTCACTTCAAAATTTTGAATCATACCTAAGCACCTTACTTTAGCATGATTAGCAAGCCTAATTCGAAATTTAGATCCTTCAATGATTCGAAGTCCAAACTGCTCAACACAAGCCTGAGTAATCACATTAATTTGCGCTCCTCCATCAATATATGCTTCTCCTATGTTTTGATTCTTATACCAAGCATCAACAATAGGACAAATATAAGGAAACTCTTCAACACGCAAAACTCTCACTCTTCCCTTCTTTTTATCCTTATACTTTAGACTCACTAATTTCTTCCACTGTCCTCTCATCTTAGGGCACAACTCCATAAACTGGACAAAAGATATATCAGCTTTCTTACCCATCATATCTTTGTTTAGGTCATAATCACTCTCTGCTTCTCCCAAAGGAATGTCATTAGCATGATAATGTTTCCTAGGTGCTCTTGATTTATTTTCCTCTCTCTTCTCTTTTTTCTCTCCTCTCTTTGTTTTTCTTCCTCTTTCCTCACCAGTCTTACTAGTTTCAGGTTCATCTCTATCAGCATCTCTTCTTCTTTTAATTGCAAGCATTACATCAACAATTTTATTTTCCTTTTTTTGATTTTCTAAAAGAATACAATTTATGGCGCTTTTTTATTTCTCTTCTTCAGTCAACCTAGGTTCTTGCAAGGTAGAATCCTTTTTAATTTCTATCCCAAAATCATTCTGTCTGTTAGGAAAATTTTGAGGTAAAGGATACATATCCCCACTTGCTCTAGGCGGATATGGACAATTTGTACTCACATGACCTAGCTCTCCACAGTAAAAACAAGTCACCATCGATCTATGAAAATATCCTCTATCATTTATTTCTCTCCCACTTCCTAAATTTTCTTGATTGGTCTGTCCTACAGGTCCTCCACTTCCTCTTCCCCAAGGTCTTCCTCTCATAGCTCCTAATCTCATATTTTGTAATTGGCCAAACAATTGATCCCAATCTCTAGTGCTAATTGGGCATTTTGTCTCGTTAACATTTGAAAGTTTTTTCCTTGCCAATTTTGGTCTCTATTTTAGATAGGTGTTCTAAATGACTCTCTTTTTTTTTTCTCTCAAATTTTCTCTCTTTTTCTACGGAAATCATCACAGCTTCTTCAAAAGTACTAGGTTCTTTTATTTCCAATTTTTTCCTCACCTCTCCCTGCAATTTTTCAATGAAATGTTTGATTTTCAACATTTTCGAGGCTCTCTCTCCTGGGCCTAAAGATACATTCCCACGATCCCAAAGTCTAGCATACCATAGCAAAAAATTCTATGGTCTGGTCTTCTCTCTTTTTGCAAGTTTCCATTTTTCTCCAAAGGTCTTGGGAAGTCTTAGTTTCCTTAAAACGGTCAAGGAATGCCTGCTTAGTTGCTTCATATTCCATAGGAACAGAAGAATTTCTCAATTTAAGGGTCTTTTCATAATCTTCAAACCAATTACGACCTTCATCCAACAATTGAAATTTCAGAATGTGGAGTTTCAGGGTTGAGTCATTTATTCGCTGGATAATACATCCAAGCTCTAGTTTTTCGAGGAATCGCTGAGGATCCTCTCCCTTCTTACCATAAAATTCAGGAAAAGAACTAGCCATCCAAAAACAATTACAATCAATCCACAAATCACACGTAAAGTCAATATTTTTTTGGCACCCTTAGCGGGGGCACCAAAAAAGAGATATTACGCAAGCGGTGATCGAGAGTAAGCCTCACTCACAACCCAATAACGAGATGATAAGGACTGCCGGTTGGGGTAATTGACTTTGTCGAATGCACAACACAACTTGAAAATTTCAAATATTCGATAATATACCACTAGCCACACATAAAAACAAGACAAAAAATGCCTCTTATAGCTCAAAATTTTTTTTAACCCATATGTGGGTAGAGCATCACACAACCAATAATGAAAATACCAATAATTTGACAACACATTATTGTATGGTGGACCAATGTGTAGTTGTTTCTTTTTTTGCAAAGTCTGTTTGATGCTCCTTTGCAGTGGGAGGAGGTTTCAAATGGCGATGATCTATAGCTCGCCCTTGGATCCGTGGAGCTCACATACCCTTCTTCTTTGGTCACGTGATCTGTGTAGACATTTTCTATGTAGTAGTAGTATCTTGCCATGATTGTACGGGTCGCTTTCATTATGCAATCATGTATTTATTTCATGTATGAGTGTTATGATTTAAGTACACTTAACCTTTATTTACACGAGCATTGTACACATTACTGAAACTATTCTTTATGGCTTCTGCCTTGCCACAAATTTTTTTTTCCCTGTTACCATTGCTATTAGCGTCGCAAATTTACTGCACGTGTCCCTATTAGCATCACAAAATGCATCCCAAAGCGTCATTATTTAGGTTGATATCAGCATCGCTAATACCGATGCAAATAACGATTTTGATAATGGTGCTGATACCGACTGTTCTATGGCGTCGCCAATAACTACGCTTTTTGCGACGACAGGGGTACTTTTCTTTATGAACATTTTCGTCGCTTTTAACGTCGGTATAAGGCCTATATCTTGTAGTGTCTAACTTTCTACTACATACAATGAATTATAAAAATATATGTTTTGAGTTGCAATTGACTTATAGAGTTATTATCATAGATCAAAGAACCTATATCTTCATGCTAAACATGTATCTTGCCTCTCAAAACATACCACATTCTACCATCTATGCAGAGTCGATGGATATAGAGCTCTCAGTAAAACATATTCAATTAGAATACTACAAAGAATTATAGAAAATAATTTTAATGAAAAAGAATAAACAATGATAAAATTTAAAAACTTATTGTTTTGTTTATATTTTGCAATGTAGTTCTTGCCATCCATATAGATTTTCTTATGCATATAAATACGTTGGATCAATACTTCTGTTATTGTACTTATCCCATTAAACACCTTTCTGAATTCTAAAATTCTACCTTTCCAATGTTTATTGGGGTCTGCAATATTTTTACACTTGACCTTGAAACTTCCTCAAGTACTTGGATGCATCAAAATTCAATCCAACTTATAGTATTTATCACAAATCCAATTACTGCTACCATATTTCTTGTTCAAGACCTCCATTGCAAGTATGTTATTGATGTTTTTCCTCCGTGAAGACATCTATATTAACCAAATACAGAAGTTACCTATAAGTAAAATTTTATGTGCTTTTATTATTATATGTAAGTTATTTTTTCCATATATATAATCATTAGTATAACAATATTTTCATGCATAAGCATCCCTTTGTCATTTTACATATACAATTATAATATTATGCAATTCTATGAGACTGCAGTACTGATGCTATCTCATGTTATTCCATGGTTTTAGAATCTAAATCAAATTATCCTAACAAGATTAAAAACTAACACAATATTTTCTTATTCATAGCATTTCAATTGTGGACTTTTGAATATAAAAAATATTAATGTTGCAAACTTAATGTTCAAATCTATACTAAATATTTCTTCCCATCAATCCTAACTAGATGTCAACAACAATAATTCATAAAAAATACTTACAACTAAAATAAATTTTACATTTGATCACTATAGAGAGAAACCGCTTAAGAAAATTTGTAGCCCTCAATCCTAAAAAGATTGTTAAAAAAGAAGTCGATTTTTGGACAATACGTGTATCTCGCTGAGATGGAGGCCTAGGGTATAATAGCAAAATGTAGTTTAACTTTAAATATACATAATTTGCAAATTTTTTCTCCAAATGCAATGATATTTAACTATGAAGTAGTCTTTAAAAAAGGGCATTGTACATTTAATTATTTTTACAAAGAAGCCTTAGAGAGTTAAACAAGAAGTTGAGTTATTACAAGATCATTGTTCCTTCACTGTAAGATTCTTGGAGTACAAAAACAAAAGAAATCTCAAATCAAAGCATGCATATAACTTACATAGGCTTTGTCCAAATGATTTGAAAATTAACCATGGAGCAATAGAAAAAAATGACAATATACATGTTCCTCTCTTTGTAGGATATTGGAGAAGTTGAGTTTTTGGAAAATCATTGTTCTTCACAATGGGAGATTCTTGGAGTACAAAAGCAAAGGAAATCTTAGTATGCATATAACATATATTTTCTCCAAACAAGATGAAATTTAATTATGGAGCGACAAAAAAAATAAGACAATATACATGTAACTTTGTTTGCAAAGAAACCCAAAGATATTCAAGAAGAAATTGAGCATTTAAAATATCATTGTTCTTGACTATGAGAGACTCCTAAAGTACTAAAACAAAAGAAAGTTCATGTCAAAGCATGCACATAACTTACATAGGCTTTTTTCAAACGAGATAAAACTTTACCATGGAACATCCATGGAAGATAAAAATATGCCTGTAAACTTTTGTTAAGAAAATCTCAAGGCTTTTGTAGAATAAGCTACGCTCTCATAAAACATGAGAAACTCACACTTTATTTGTATAGAGGCAATGAAATTTCATAAGGCTACACATATGGCAAGCAACAATGAGGCTGTAAAATTTTATCAATAAAGAAGTAGAGGGGAAAGAGAAATGATAAATTTGAGTTCCGTCTAAGAAAGAGGGGGAAATTGAAAAGGGGAGATATGAAAAGTGAATTATAAAAAACTAAGAAAAGAAAAAATTGAGTCATTAACTTTTAGGAAGTGACAACCTTGTATGCCCCACATTTTCCCTTATTTTATTATTGAGGGAAGATTTGCGCCAAGATATGGCTAAAAGTTCATGCTATATGAATCTGGAATCCCACCTCTCTCATTGGTTAGACCTATTTTTATTTATTCCTTCCTTAAGGGGAAAAAAAGAGAGTCCATATTTCTCCTAATGGTTAGGGGATGCTTTGTTAGTAGCTAGTCAAAGACAACTTTTTCAGGAACTACCCAGTTAGACATGGTATGCTTGGTTAAGGTACTATCTAGTTAGTGAGGGGATGCTTAAGGCTGGGCATGGAAACTACATAGTCGATGGATACTTGGTTCACTAACTGCCTAGATAGTTAGGAGATTCTTAAATTAATGGTGCTTGTTTCAAAAACTATCTAGTTAGTCAGGGGATGATTTGTTAGTAACTAGCTAGGGGACACTTAAATAAGAAACTATGTTTCAATAACTACCTAGTTAGTCATGGGATGCTTTGTCAGTTAGCTAGTCAAGGAAATATTGTTTTAAAAACCTAGTTATTCACTCGTTAATCAAGGGATGCTTACTTGTTTCATAACATTAGTAGCCACTTTTGAAGTTGCCATTTCCTATAGAACTCATTTCTAATGAGTAATGATATGTATCTAATATATGATATGTATTGTCTATTTTTTTTGATAATGCATTTAGTTTTTTTTCGTATAGTTTTCTCATCTAAAATTTTCATCTTTTTTGTGCAAATGGAGTTGTGTATACAATTTAAATAGGAACATCCAGAGGTCGTTATACAACAAAGGATTTTGGAAAATTTGAAGCCCTAGTATGTGCGCAAGTTAAAGGATAGAAATATGTGCTATTGCATTCAACATGTCTAAAATTTGTTCTTAATATATGCTTTTAGCTAGATACCTTAGTCAAGGATAGGTTTCTATAGGAAACAATGTTGTTGTAGTTGTTAGATTTACAAATTTGCTAGGATTGGTACTTGCAGTGCACACACTCACATTTAGTTTCGTATCACCCAAACATGGGAGATCTTGCTTTGTGCCCGAATCAAAAACTCTACTTACCATGCACTAAAGTGTTGATAAGGGAAATGTTTGAAATGTGATGTATGAAATCCACCATGTTGTCCATGTGAGGTGAAGGAGGAATCAAAATGTGTCACAGCTAAAATATGCAAAGATGTTGATGTTAGGATTGACAAGAAGGAAAATAAAAAGAAGAGAAAATTTCCTAGTTTTAAGGAGATGAGCTACAATTGATTGATAATAGTGTATAGAATGCATTTGAAGAAGTTTATTATTCAAAACTTCACTGCCAAACTTGTAGGAAGATCAGCTCAAATTGTGTTTACTTATGTTTAATGAGAAGGTAGTTGTGTCTATCATAGAATTTGTAGAGAATCACACGTTCCAAGTACAAAATGAAGGATAGTCAATGCCTTGACACTCCAACCAAGTTACAATTCTGGTTCTCATTACGTGCTTTCAAACGGCTAGTATAGCTCAAAAGACTCTTCAATTTTTTATGTTAGATGATAGGACGTACGATACACTCTTTGTTCAACATTGCTTTATGCTACATCACGATTGGATGATGGAGTAAGGCTTGCAATTGGAAGAGCATTGGGTAAGGTTGGATGGGACCGCATCTCAATACAAAGCAAAAAAACCATTCAATTTCATGTCTAGATGTAAAGGAATGACATTGTTAACCATGAGGTATGGGAAAGGAGAACATGATAGAGTTCATGCAATTGTGAAAAGGAGATTGACTCATGAGCAACTTAAACAAGATGGAGCAAAACTACAATGTGCTACCGATATTATAAGATTTTTGAGACAACACATGAACATAGGGCTGGATGCCATTTAAGTTTCCAAGAAAGACCATGTGAACATAATACTTTCAAAAGTAAAACTTGGTAAAGTTGACAGAACTAAATGATGGGATTGTAAACCCATTCCATGGCCATGCTTCTTGCATGTTGTTTGTGGATATTCAAGTTAGCATTCACTTCTCATTTGACATAGAAAGATTGACACTCGATAAATTGCCTAGCATGCAATACACATCTATAATCACTACTAACGTAACCTTAATGCTATAAAAATTTCAATTGTAGATTTGAGCCCCCTAGATATTGTCCTTTAGCAGAATCCTATTGCAAACTGGAAGTAACATGTGAACTTGCTCTACGATTGTTCCACATGCATTATTTTTTCGATAATTGTCACCTTTGAAAGAAATGGACTAAAATATTCATAGTCATAATTAGAGGAATACAAGTCACTTTACCTTCACAAAACATCGGCCTTTGACATTGGCAACTCCATTAGAAAAATAAATACTTTGCATATACTCAACACCCTTTCAACTTTCAAAAGAAGCTGCACTATTTTTATTTTCTAACACTAAGACTTCATGGAGTTGAACTGCACTTGAAAGAACATTGTCAGAGCACTTCAATTCTTATAGATCATCTATGTACTTCTTAATTATCTGCTTGAGCTTATAGATCATATAGTCCCTTCAACTCTTGCACAATAGCCCCAATTTCAAAATATCAAGTCCTCTTGTATTTTTCATGGCATAGCTAAAACACAACCAAAACAAAATCCCTAAAAGCTCCATCAATAGACCACATTCATCCTCAAAGTTGTATTGGCTTGGAACCTTCAGAACCAAATCATGTAGGCACTTTTACATTATCCCCTTGAGCTTATAAATCATGTATCCCCTTCAGCTCTTTCACAATAGCCCCAAATTTAGAATATCAAGCCCTCTTGTAGCATTCATGGCATAACAAGCCATAAAAGCTCCTATTCCTAAAACCCAATCAACTCACAATCCCTAAAATCTCCTTCAATAGACCGCCTACATCCTCAAAGTTGTATGATCTTAGAACCTTCAAACTTTGACCCATTCCATATCATGTTGTAAAGTATTCTTTAAGTAGCTTTCTTTAAAACATAATAGGTCCTTCTTCCTTTTCAAGCAGTGAACCTGCTCTATTTTATTATGGACTTTTAACTCCCTCGAGTGGGTTTATTACTTTTAGAAAATGATATCTCTCAAAACCATCGTTTCTCATCAAATAATCCCCTTGTGCTCCCCACCACATTCACCAACTTTCCTGTAGGCTCTTCGTCTCCCAACAAGCAAGCTTAGGAAATGTTTGGCTTCTCTAGATAGTTGTAGCATGATTCTTAAACTTAGGAAAGGTTTGACTTCTCTAGATAGCTTAGGAAATCTTAGGAAAGGTTTGGCTTCTCTAGATAGCTTAGGAAATATTAGGAAAGGCTTGGCTTCTCTAGATAGTTGCAACATGATTCTTAAACTATCACGTTGGCATCATAATTGTTACAACTATATATATCATCTCTCACTTGACTTGGGTCTCACCTATATATACTAACTCTACATCAATATGAATCATTCTTTGTGATGATTTGATACATGAACTTGTTCAAACTAGAAGTTTTAGCTAGTTTTTTCTTTAAAACCAAAACCAGGTCTGGGTGCGTAGCTCTCGTCGTGCTCTCGAATCCTGTCAAAACTCCTTGTCAATCAGAGTTCTGGATCAAAAGTTATGACAGTTTAGGATTCAAGACAACAATTTTGCTCGAATCTGTGATTCTTTATTTAAAACTGTAACTCTAATTACAGTTCGTTAATCCCCAATTACAATTCATTAATCGCTCGTCTTCGTTAATGACGTTGATTACGACAAGCAAACATCTTGCTATTTTTAGCAATGTTTTATTCTCGTTCACGTTCTTTGTTCGACCGAAATAGCACTTTTCTTATACGCGTCATCTCGTCTTGCACGTTACATCTCTCTATTTCGGGCTTTCTTTTTAGTCACTCAATACTTTTCGTCGTTCTTACATGCATCTCCCTATTTTGATTGTCACACGTCTCAACTACGCTCGTCTTGTTCATGGTTTGTAGATTCTGTGATCTCATATTATTTGTTTTCTCTTGAGATACGGGCATGGCCAATTGTGTAATTGTTAACGGATATCCGTCTCGCCAATGTTCGGTTCCCTTCTTCTAAGGACAAGGATTTCCTGGGTGGAAAGCAAAGATGATGCTAATTCTTGAAGGTGACGAATTATTTGATATTGTTTTGGGTGACCTGTCTTGCCCAGTTCAATCTATTCATGTGATGAATGACAATTCTCTGATTACTGATGGCCCGTTGTCGTATTGCTGCGCATTCGAGGTGTGAAAACCACCCAAAAATCGTGTGTGTGATTTGATACTTTGTACATACTTAGTTGTTATGTTTGCTCTTTCATTTTATGCCGAAGACAGAGAAGAATAAGGAATTTTGGTAGATTGGTGACTCCAGATGCACTCTCATGGACCACTTTGATTGTGACCAAGGGTTCACTTGAAAGCTTGTGGCAATGTGGAGAGGTCAAGAGATGCACTTGGAGGTTACAAAGAAGGGATTTGATTGAGTATTGTTGGCAATCTCTAGATCTCATTCTAGTTTTGATTTGCTTATGAATCAAGTAACCAACAGATTTAATGAAGCTGTAAAAGCCTTTCTTGTTATTGGAATTAACACTGGTTTTAGTAGCCGCAAGAGCCATTGATGTTGAAAATATTTCTACATCAAAGTTGATGATGATGTTCATGTAAATCTTGGCATGCTTGGGACAGCTCTAGCAAAACAAAAAGCCAAGCCTGGTGTGTAAAAAGGGTGTATGAAAACTGAACCAGTTCAGGAAGCATAGCAGATTTGATGGTCAGAACTAAAGAGACATTGGAAGAACGACAGATTGCATACATTTGTGGGGAAGCACTTAAGGCAAAGGATCGTATGGAGCAGTTTGCAAAGTTAGAGACTTAAAAACATTAGAATTGGTAGCAATCAAGATTATCTTTGGATAGTGATGGAGTAGTGTGGGGAAAAGAGGAGGCTATTACGGAAGGAGGAGGCTAAGGAGGGATTTTTTTAAAAGAGCTAAAGAGGGAGGGAAAAAGAGGTGTATGGGACAGAAAAAGAGGAGGAATTACGCTAATCTGGGAGAAAGGAGGACGAAGGGAGACGCCTCACGAGGCATACTAGACCAGGGATTCAAAAAGGGGAAGCTAATCTGAAAAGAGGGAAGGAGGAACAGAGTATTAGTGGAGAAGAAAAGTTGCCCATTGGGGTGTGCTCCTGATTGTCTTTGGAGACTCGGTCTGATGCTTTAGTACAGACGGCAGCAAGATGTGTAAAATAAAAAAGAACCACCTGTAGGTGTGAATCGAGAGTGCAAGAACCATTATAGTGATAATTGAGACCGAGAAGACCGATGTATTGATGTTGGTGGCCATGGCAATTGTTGCGACTGTCGAGATTGTATTGGAGATTGTGTCACAGATCGACAGGTTACTGGGCCTCCAGCATATCTGAAGGACAGTGTTATTGATCTCACTCCCAGTCGTTCTCTGAGTCGTCCTCGTCCACACAAACAATTTGGGAAAGACAGAGCGGCAGATTGTAGGTACTTGGGAAACAATAGAGGCAGTCGTAGTAATAAATGAGTTAATCTATGCCTTTGAAGGTGAGGTGGGAGCATGGCAGCCTTCTCATCTGTAGCTGCCATCTGCATCATGTCTTCCTTTCCAGAGGAGGCCTTGGATTATGTCTTGACATTTTTAATCACACACAGAACAGGAACACGAGAAAAGGAGTGACAAGAAAAACATTGCTGTGATGCAAAGAGACTGGAAGGCTGCAACAGAGTCGAAGAAAGTGACGAAGACGAAGGTGACGCAGAAGCCAAAGACAAGGCGGACGGTGACAAAGAGGGAAATCGGTAGTGCAAATAACCAGGTTAAGGATTGTGATAAATAAGGATCCTAGAACATCTCCAAGACATTGCAGAAACAGTCCGATAAAGAAATCTTCACCAAGAAAGAGAGAATTGACCTTGCTCATCATCAGTGGAGGGCACAAACAGGGAGAAATTGCTTGATCCTGCTCTAGAAATACATAGTATCTCTTGGTGGTTTGTGGGCCTGGGGTCGATAACAGAAGATGCAAGAGAACAACAATCGAGAGACTGCATATGGTCTAAAGATCTTTAAAAGGGTACAAAAGCCTTAAGTTGGTGTAACAACAATTCAATGACTGTTTAAATAGAGCTGAAAGATGAAACATTGAAGACTGTTCTTTACACAAGCTCTGAGCGTGAAGAATTTTGTTAGATTGGATGCTTCAAAAGAGGTTCACCACACCTGAGAAGTATTACCTTTGTTAACAGATTGGAAGAGTTGTTGACTGATGGATCTAGTGCTGTTCTAGGAGTCAATAAAGTATATCATCTTGCGAGTGATTTCCCTTTTCTATATGCTAAAGTTGGAGATTTACAGGTTGAGGATATTGAATCACTTCTCAATGATTACAAAGACTTAGATTTTGAAGTATTATGCTCTTCCGATGATGCCTAGATTCAATAGTTCTTCAGGCTGTGAACAGCAAATTTATTGAACAAATGCATGTTAAATCAACAATCTTTGTATTCAATATGAAGAGTCTGGAGTTTACTATGGTATAGCCTGATCTCACTTGTTTAATCTTCTAGCCTGAAATTTATCAAGGACTTCTGAAGTTGCGACATTGCTTTCGAAACCCTTTGACATCTTTGGCGAACCCGACGTGACTAAAAAAAAGAAAAGGATTTTTCAAAAGAAAAAGAATGAGGTTTGTTTTTGGTGGGAGGCGGAAGAAAACGACCGTGGAGAGGAATTGCTGTTTGTTAGCAACAAGGCAATCTTCAAGCCTCCAAAGGCTATCCGAGGTGGAATTCCCATCTGTTTTCCTCAGTTCAGCAATCTAGGTCAAACAAAACAGCATGGTTTTGCTCGGAACAGGTTCTGGAGTATAGATCCAAATCCCTTGCCCTTGTCAACAAGCAGCAACAAAGCGGTCATTGACCTTATTCTCCGACCTAGTGAGGAAGATTTTAAACTCTGGAATCATAGCTTTGAATTTCGCCTTCGAGTTGCTTTAAGCCTTGAAGGAGAGCTAACACTTACTGCACGTGTACGCAACACTGATGCTAAGCATTTCTCTTTTACTGTGGCTATGCACACTTACTTCTCAGTTTCAGATATCAGTGAAGTGCGAATTGAAGGACTGGAAACTCTGGATTATCTTGATAACCTTCAAAACCGAGAGCGCTTTACAGAGCAAGGAGATGCTCTGACTTTTGAGGGTGAGGTCGATAGAATCTATTTGAACACTCCAACGAAGATTGCAATCATTGATCATGAAAAGAAACGAACATTTGTACTAAAAAAATATGGGCTACCAGATGCAGTTGTTTGGAACCCATGGGAAAGAAAAGCAAAAGCTATGGCTGATTATGGAGATGATGAATATAAGCATATGATTTGTGTTGAGCCAGCAGCAGTTGAAAAGCCAATTACTCTTAAACCAGGTGAAGTTTGGAAAGGAACAGCATTTGGTGGCTTCAAAATCCGCTCACAAGTGCCAGTTTTGGTTGAGAAGTATTTAAAAAAGGAGATAAAGGTTTAGGTGCTGTTAGGAACACTGCAAAGGTGGAGCCAAATCAATGATGCTTTTGAACTAATGCATACTGGACAGGTTTAGGTGCTATTTGGAACACTGCAAAGGTGGAGCCTGGATCAATTGTTGCAATATTCGGTCTAGGAACTGTTGGCTTGCAGTTGCAGAAGGTGCCAAAGCAGTTGGGACATGGATTGTGACCTTTAACGGCTGAAAGAACTGAAAGGCAACAGATGATAATCTAGGAACCGTAAGCCATCTCAATATCAGTAAATAGTCATCATGATGGAACTTGAATCAGAAAATTATCCATGATCTTCCACTTTCTTATTCATCAATGAAGACCATACTTTTGGAAATTTTCTTTGAAATGTATATATGATCTATGCATTTGAGAGGTTGCTCGGATTTCTTCATCTTGAATCTTGAAACTCTTATTGACAGAAGTAAAACAGAGTCCTGACATTATTTTCTCATCTTGTTTATTCATCTGTTCCATCTTTTATCCTGAAATTTATCAAGGTCTTCTGAAGACGCGACTTTGCTTTCACAAACTCTTCGACATCTTTGGTGAACCCGACTTGAAAGGGTCGCAGAAATTTCAGGATGGGAGATACTTCAGCCTCTATTTCAGCTTCTTCTACAACTCCAGCTGTGTCTACTTCAGCTCCATCAATGACTGCTGCGTCAAGTACTTCAACGGAGGATCTAAAACAGATTTTGCAGAATATGTCCATGTATATGCAGCTCCAAAATCAGCAAACACAATTGTATATGCAGCAACAACAACAATTGCATCAACAGCAGTTGTCTCAACAAAGGCAACTCTATTCCGAGCAGGAGAATGCAAACAGCACGACTAAGGCTATTGAAGCAGTTGAGAATGAGAAGAAGCTATTTGACGGGCGTAATGTTTCAGCATATTTGAAGACATATGAGATCAAGATGGGGTTTTTTGGATTTCCTACTGGACTTATGAGTAAGTACTTCCTTCGTCTTGTCACACCTTCTTTGAGGACAAAAGTGACTGATCTTTTTATTCAAAATACACATTGGCAAGATTTTAAGAAGGCCTTAAAAGAAGAATAATTTCTTGAGGACTTTGGTATGGCTACTCGGCGGTCATTCCGAGAGTGGGTCTACATGCCAAAAAAAGGTCTCGCTGCTTCGGAGTTGATTCAAGAATTCGAAGAGAGGTATAGTCAGCTTGATGCAATTGAACAAAGAGCATTGGATGTTGAAGAAGTTGAGCTTTTCTTGCAAGCTGCAGATCCTGCTCTTCAAGAAGAATTGGGTGAGCTTCTTGAAGATCGTACGAAGCCTATGGGTCTTAAAACTGATTGGCAGGATGCTCAGGATGCAGTCTCGACTTTGACCAAGAGGAGGATATGGAAGACTCGCCTACAGAATGGTTCCATGACACCTACACCATCATCTGCTCCTATGCCTACTTCTATCCCTGTTATTTCTTCTCCTCCTCAACCAGTTTCTTGGCCTATGCCAGTGCCTACTGTTTCTACTCCACCTATTCCTCCTGTTCCACGACCGATGCCTACAACTTCTGCTCCAAAACCATTCGCTCCATCGGTGCCTACCTCTCTTGATGACATAATCAAAGGCATCACAGATTTGACACTTGAGTCAGTCAAAGTGGAGTTAGTGGGAAAGTTGAAGGAGCAGTTTGCTTCAACTGTGCCTACTACTTCTTCTAGTGCTCCTAGTGCACCTAGGAGTGCTCCTAGTGCACCTAGGAGAGATCGGAGATGTAATTGGTGTGATAGTACGGAGCATCAGCATTGGAGGGATTGTGACTCTTTCCAGGATGCAAGGAGGCAGAATTTGGTATATTGGGGCCAAGATGGTAAGATTTGGTTGAATGAGACAGGAGCTCCACTTGCTACCAACTTTGGTAAAGGTGGAATGAAAAAGTTAGTGGAGGACATGGCTGCGCGTACTTCTTATGTGACAGCTAGAGGTAATGCTTCTGCATATGGAGTACAGATTGAGAAGGGATCAGAGACTCAGTCCGCACTATGGACTTATGCTATGGAGACTGCAAACAAGGGGAAAATTCAGCAAAACTGTTTTGACTAGTGCAGGCTCTAGCATCAGATCAAAGACAGGTTGGGACTCGCCTGTTGACAGGTATTTTATTTATGCTTATTTGGCTAAATCTCATGGTGCAGATGTACTTGTTGAGGAGAAGCGTAAGAGGGATGAAGAAAATCCAAGTGCAGCTAAGAAGACTAGAGGGGGTGAGTTTGTTACTCCACCTACTGTAGGACCATCTTCAAGACCATGGCCAGATCGACAGATGGAGGATGCTCAAAAGAGAGAAACGAGGCAAGAGCCTAGAGAGAGAAAGCAGCCAGGATTCAAATTGATGTCCGATATTGAGACATCTACAGACATGAAGAAAATCTTTAATGATAAGATACTTGGCAGTGAGGTGACTTTCACTATTTCTGAAATTTTGGGCATCTCAAAAAGAGAGTTTCAGGATCAGTTTCAGGAGGTCCTGAAGAGGAAAAGACATGCATTGGCTACCACTGATACACAAGGAGTTTTGATTGGAGAGTTGGATGAGGATGAGGATGAGGTTATGGTTGATAATGCTTCTATTTTTCCGCAGGTAGAGAAGAGGGTTCAGCCTATGCATTATGCTGAAATTGATGAGCCTGTCATGATACCGCATAGACACTTTTTGCGGAGCCATTGGGCTAGGGCAACTACAGAGAGGATGGTAAAGATTGGAGAGAAACAGGTGCCTTATGTTGCATTGGTTGATCATGGTTCAGAGATTAATCTCATAGTTCGTGGAGTTTATGAGAGTAACAGATGGCCTATGGATGTAGAGCATGGGTGGCGTATGAGAGCCGCCAATAACACTGCAGGTGATTTGTATGCTGCATGTCCTAGTGTCAGGGTTTCTATTGGTGATGTAGAGGAGGATTTTCATTTCTTTGTGCAGGATTCATGCTCTTATCCTATAATTCTTGGACAGCCATTCATTACAGAGATGCGCATGGAAACAAAGGTCATGGATGATGGATCTGCTTATGCACGGATTCGCAGTAAAGATGGTATGAGAGCTGTTCAGTTTATGACTGTATGTGTGAACCATGTTAGAAATAGAGATACTCTAAGAGATGCACCTTTGCCCATTGTGAGAGATTCGGGTTTTCATTAGGTACCGCCGTTTCGCGAGACGACGGTGGTACAGAGGAGAGGAGATTGGAGTTCTCGCCTCTTGGCAGCAGTGTTTTCTCCTCCGGTTATGTTGGAATTTCAGCAAACAGTTCGATGAGTTATCAGAAGACTTCTAGGTTGTCTAGAGCTGCCAGGCAGTATATATGCAGGAAGGAGAAAAATTTGAAAAATGCAGGAATTTTGGAGGATGATGAGCACATAGATGGGATGTATGACATTGTGATTTGTGCAGATATGATGACAGAGATGGGAGATATGCTGAAAACTGATATGCTGAATTGTCATGGTAATGTATTAGTGCAGTCCCAGGACATGTTTCATGAAATTGCAAATTTTATGTCACAGATTGAGTCAGAGGCTGAGGTAACTCCACAAAGAGTGTTGAGTGCTGAAGAAATTCAGCAAACAGAGTTTCCAGCTGGTAATGATCAGCTTTCAGAGAGACAGAGGGCTGAAAATTTTCAGTCAACAGAGTTTACTGCTGAAATATTTCAACATTCAGAGTTTGGGGCTGTTTCTGTGCAGTCCATAGAGCAGAGGGCTGAGAATATTCAGCCAGTGGAGTGCAGAATTGCTGATTTACAGCAAGGTTTATGTAATGCAGAAGAGCATAATGAAGCCAGGGTTGACACGAAATACAAAACTGTGGATAAGAAGGTGAAGCCGGTTGCTGTACCGCTTCCACGTGACAGTGATCAGCAAATAGAGAGGGCTGCTAAACAGCAAATTTTGAGGAATCCGGAGCATATTGGTCATAAATTTTCAGCACAGACTCTTGCTGAATTGAAAATTGGAAATGGTGATTTCTTGCTACCCATAGAGAAGCAATGCTTTCAGGATATGCTTGAGCGTCATGGAAGGGGATTTGCTTTTTTCCCACATGAGATTGGTTGTGTGAATCCTGATATTGTTGCTCCTATGGTCATTTTTACTATTCCTCATATTCCATGGAATCTCCGACCTATTCCAGTGCCTAAAGCACACTTGCCAAAGCTGATTGATTTATTGAATGAGAAAATCAGGATGGGAATCCTTGAGCCTTCATCTGCACCGTACTCAAACAGGTGGTTTACAACTCCAAAGAAAAATGGTACTCTCCGATTTATTCAGGACATGCAGCCAGTGAACAGAGTTACTATCAGGAATGTTGGTATAGGTCCAGTTGTGGATGAGTTTGTAGAGGCATTTGCTGGACGTGCCATCTATTCTTTGGGTGATTTGTATTCAAGATATGATCAGTTTCAGCTGGCTTTGGAAAGCAGGGACATAACCACCATGAGAACTCCTATTGGGCTTGTCAGGATGTGTACCTTGCCTCAAGGTGCCACTAATTCTATTGCGCATATGATGAATGCCATGCATAAGGTCCTTCGTGATTACATACCTCAGCTTACTATGCCTTTCTTGGATGATGTGCCCATTAAGGGGTGTGCAGAAGAAGAGAAGAATGAGAGCTTAAATGAGTAGGGATGTAGATACTTTGTGGCTAATCATATTTCAGCATGTGAGAAGATTTTGGCCAGGTTAGAAGAAGTGAACTTGACACTTTCAGGACAAAAATCTGTTTTTGGAGTGAATGAGGTTGTCATTGTTGGGCATATGTGTGGATATTATGGCAGGAAACCCTCACCTGATAAGGTGAATGCTATAGGCAAGATTGCAGAGTATTGTTCTACTACTTCAGAGGTACGGAGATTCATTGGTGCTTGTGTGTTTTATATGATTTGGATACCTCATTTTGCACACATAGCAGATTGTTTGTATCAACTGCTTCGAAAGGGGCAGAAATTTTATTGGGATGAGAGCCACACTAGAGCCATGCGGAAATTGAAGAAGTTATTGCAGAATGCTCCTACTCTCAAAAAATCGGATTATAATTGTGATAGGCCTATTGTATTGACAGTTGACACTAGTCCAATTGGCATAGGTTGGGCTGTGGGTCAAGATGATGCAGATGGAAATAGGTATGCTATTCGGTTTGGGGCGAAAGTCCTAAATGAGAGACAGAGGAGATATCCACAAATCAAGAGGGAGTTATTGGGGATTGTCACGGCTCTCAAATGTGACAAGGAGTACTTTATTGGAGCTTCAGTTGTGGTAGAGACAGATTGCTTGCCATTGATTGGTATGATCACGAGTTGCTCTACTCCGGATATAGCCATGTTGAGATGGATTGCATACATCAAGTCATTAAATCCAGAATTTAAACACATAGCAGGGAAGGATAATCCAGTGGCGGATATGTTGTCTAGAGCCAGATATGATGATGAGGAGACTCTACTTGCAGAAGAGGATGATGCAGAAATTTCAGCCACTATGGTTGATCATGTTTGTCATGTCTATAATATTGTGGCTTTCATAGAAGAACTTTATGTTGGAGATTGGTTGCAGATTGGCAGGTACCTAAGTACACTAAGCAAAAGAGATGAATGGACAGATGAAGAGTTCAAGAAGATCAGAAGGAAAGCCTATGGTTATTTTCTCAAGGACGGATTTCTTTGGAAGCATCCGAAGAAAAGAGGCGGATTACCTTTGCGGGTTGTCTACGATAGAGAGACACAGTTACAGGTGATGAGGGAGTTTCATGAGAGTCCTTGGGCTGGTCATAGAGGAGTGTGGGCTACTTATGAGAAAATCAAGGAGAAATATTGGTGGAAAGGCATGTACAGAGATGTTTCTCACTTTGTTGAGACTTGCAGAGATTGCCAGAGGTTTTCAGTAGTGCGTCATCGAGATGAGCTTCATCCGACCTATCCGCTATGCATTCATTATAAGTGGGTAGTTGATTTGGTTACCATGCCTATGGGTCTATGGCAGATGAGATACATTGTTTTGGCTAGAGAGGATCTTACTAATCATATTGAGGGCAGATCTTTGAGAACGAAGACCACTAGTGCAGTGTGTAAGTTCTTATTGGAGGAAATTTTTTGCAGGTATGGTTGTGTGGGTAAGATCACTATGGATCGTGGTGAATTGGATGCAGAGGAAGCTAGGGAGTTTTTCTCTCAGCTAGGAATCAAGTTGGCTCTAACAACAGCATACAATCCAGAGGGAAACGGAAAGAGTGAAAGAGGGCATCCACCGATAGTGAAAGCATTAGCCAAAGCATGCAGAGGACGGATTGGAGAATGGCCGAGACTTCTACCATTTGCTTTGTGGGCTGATCGTATGACTCATAGTGTTACCACAGGATATATGCCTGCAGAGTTGATGTATGGTCAGAAACTAGTTATGCCAATTGAGACTTGTGCTTTGACTTGGTCAGTTTTACCTTGGCAGGAGGATTTGACGAGAGAGGAGCTCTTAGCTCTTCGGATTCGACAGTTGGAGAGGAGACCTGAGGATATTCAGCTAGCTATTGACAGGTTGAAAGTTGCTAGACTAAGGAACAAGGACAGGTTTGATAGCAGGCATCGCTTGCGGCCTAGAGCAATAGAAGAGGGAGATTGGGTATTGGTCTTTGATAGCAGCCTTGAAAATCAGCATACTGCACTTCGGAAGATGGTGAAAAGATGGTTTGGGCCATACATAGTCAGACATGTCTTTGATAATGCAACATATGAGCTGACAGAATTGGATGGAACAGTGCTTAGAGTGCCTATTGCTGGAAAAAGAATCAAGATTTTCAAGAAAAGAGATGATGAGGAATATGCATTGGAAGAATTTTCAAGAGAAGAGCAACGACAAGAAACTCCAATGGAAGAGACAGATGATATGACAGATAATCTTGTTGAACTACCAGAAATGCATAATGAAGAGATTGATCTGTTTGTGGATCTTGATGATAACGATCATGGGTAGTTGGCCCATCCGGAGAATGCGCAGGATTAGAGGGGGTGGATGTCGTATTGCTGCGCATTCGAGGTGTGAAAACCACCCAAAAATTGTGTGTGTGATTTGATACTTTGTATATACTTAGTTGTTGTGTTTACATTTATTTTCTACGCATGAGTATAGTGAGGAGGAGTTAGAGGCATAGTGGTGAACATGATGAGATGCTTTCAGCCTATGTTGATACATGTTGCTGCAAAAAGGTCTGGAACCATTGCTTGCCAAAATCCATCAGCACTATTGCTCGTAGACACAGCAGAGGGGAGCCATTGACAGTAGGACAGATTCACGGTTTGAGCTCAATGACTGAGGCTGCTCCATCTATGGCAAGACATGTTGTGGCAGGGCTGAATTACTTGATGACATTGTTCAAAGTTGCTTTCCTGTTGCTAATTGAGCTTGGAGTGTTTCCTTTGATGTGCGGGTGGTGGTTGGACATATGTACTCTAAGCCTGTGGGACGGGATTTAAGGAACACATTGTGTCAATTTCAGATTGTGGTTATTCTGTTCAGTATTTTCATGGTGACCTTTTGGTGTTGCATTGTAACAGAAACCGATTGTGTTGTTGTGGATGATAAGGATCTTATTCCATGGCAAGTGGTATGAGGAATTTAGGAGTCTTATTAAATTTGCTCCATTGAGCTATGCCTATATTGGGCTATCTTGGAATAGGCAAAAGTAGCTTATTCTGCAAGACGAAAAGGAAGGAAGATTACGCTAATCTGGAGGGAAGAGGAATGATACTCTGCGCTGGACGGAAGGAAGGGAGAAGAGCTTTTTCAATGGAAAGGAAAGGAGGAGACTAAAAAAAAGAAAAGGATTTTTCAAAAGAAAAAGAAGGAGGTTCGTTTTTTGTGGGAGGCGGAAGAAAACGACCATGGAGAGGAATTGCTGTTTGTTAGCAGCAAGGCAATCTTCAAGCCTCCAAAGGCTATCCGAGGTGGAATTCCCATCTGTTTTCCTCAGTTCAGCAATCTAGGTCAAACAGAACAGCATGGTTTTGCTCGGAACAGGTTCTAGAGTATAGATCCAAATCCCTTGCCCTTGTCAACAAGCAGCAACAAAGCGGTCATTGACCTTATTCTCCGACCTAATGAGGAAGATTTTAAACTCTAGAATCATAGCTTTGAATTTCGCCTTCGAGTTGCTTTAAGCCCTGAAGGAGAGCTGACACTTACTGCACGTGTACGCAACACTGATGCTAAGCATTTCTCTTTTACTGTGGCTATGCACACTTACTTCTCAGTTTCAGATATCAGTGAAGTGCGAATTGAAGGACTGGAAACTCTGGATTATCTTGATAACCTTCAAAACCGAGAGCGCTTTACAGAGCAAAGAGATGCTCTGACTTTTGAGGGTGAGGTCGATAGAATCTATTTGAACACTCCAATGAAGATTGCAATCATTGATCATGAAAAGAAACGAACATTTGTACTAAAAAAAGATGGGCTACCAGATGCAGTTGTTTGGAACCCATGGGAAAGAAAAGCAAAAGCTATGGCTGATTATGGAGATGATGAATATAAGCATATGATTTGTGTTGAGCCAGCAGCAGTTGAAAAGCCAATTACTCTTAAACCAGGTGAAGTTTGGAAAGGAACAGCATTTGGTGGCTTCAAAAGCCGCTCACAAGTGCCAGTTTTGGTTGAGAAGTATTTAAAAAAGGAGATAAAGGTTTAGGTGCTGTTAGGAACACTGCAAAGGTGGAGCCAAATCAATGATGCTTTTGAACTAATGCATACTGGACAGGTTTAGGTGCTGTTTGGAACACTGCAAAGGTGGAGCATGGATCAATTGTTGCAATATTCGGTCTAGGAACTGTTGGCTTGCAGTTGCAGAAGGTGCCAAAGCAGCTGGGACATGGATTGTGACCTTTAACGGCTGAAAGAACTGAAAGGCAACAGATGATAATCTAGGAACCGTAAGCCATCTCAATATCAGTAAATAGTCATCATGATGGAACTTAAATCAGAAAATTATCCATGATCTTCCACTTTCTTATTCATCAATGAAGACCATACTTTTGGAAATTTTCTTTGAAATGTATATATGATCTATGCATTCAAGAGGTTGCTCGGATTTCTTCATCTTGAATCTTGAAACTCTTATTGATAGAAGTAAAACAGAGTCCTGACATTATTTTCTCATCTTGTTTATTCATCTGTTCGATCTTTTATCCTGAAATTTATCAAGGTCTTCTGAAGACGCGACTTTGCTTTCACAAACTCTTCGACACCGTTATTTGAACAATGGAAAATTGATCATACTGATTGGATTCGTCGTGACAAAGCGGCTCATTGTTATATATTTTCTACACTTCTTAACTCACTTATGTTGGATGTCTTTCATTTGGAAACCTCTCATGCTGTTTGGGAGTATCTTATCTCAACGTTTGAGAAGAAATCGGTCACCGAAATTTTATATCTCCAAACTCGTTTGAAGAATCTTCAATATAAGGTTGGTACTTCTATGCACTCTCATATTGAGGCTTTTAAAGACACTATCAATCAGCTTGGTACTACCGGTGCTCCTGTTGCTAAAAATCAAATTGTTACTCAACTTCTTCATACCATCAAAGATCCCTTATATGACAATATCATCACTATTTTGTCTAACAAGGATGATATCCACTTTGACAAAGCATGTATATCTCTTATTGAATATTCTCAATGTCATGAGCATCATTTGGAAAAATCTGATGGCATTTTTGTCACTCAGGAACAAAGGGATTTTGATGCTGCTTTTGTTGCTCGCTCAAGCATCCTGCTTCACGTTTTCAGCAGGGTGGACGCCCTAATCAAGGTGGTAAATCTTCTCATCTTGCTTATCCTAACAAACATTATTCTTATTGTGATAACAAAGGCCATGTGGCTTCTGATTGGCTGGGCACGTCAATATGATGAGGAGCATGGAGTTACTACAAAGCAACCTCACTCGTCCAAAAGTTTTCCTCCTTGTGATTATTGTGCACATACAGATCATCCATCTCGCTGTTGTTATAAATGCAGATATGATGAAGAACATTCTTGACTTATATTGTTCAACAAACTACAACTGATGATGATCATACTCATCAGGAGCTCAACTTCGTCCATCATGATATCTCTCCAGAAAAGGTACTTCATGTTCATGATGGTTCTCTATTCATCATTGATTCAGGTGCCACTGGAAACATGACATACCAATCGCAGTGGCTTCACAATTATCATTCTCTTCCTGTCAAGAAGTTTGTTTACCTTGCGAATGATACAACTTGTCAAGTCAAACAAGTGGGTGATTTATATCTGGGGACTATTTCATCCACTAGAATAGTAAGAGGAGTTCTTCATGTTCCAGATTTCCAAAGAAACCTTCTTTCTATTGCTCATCTACTTGATCTTGGTTTGTTTGTTGCCTTTGATCATAATCAATGTCGTATAGAGAAACCTGGACATACTATACAATAAGGCATTCTTCTTCTTCGCCAAACAAAATTTATTAATGATATTGTTAAGAAGTTTGGGTCAACAAATGCGCACTCTGCCAACACTCCCATTCTTTCGAGCTCTACCAAGGGTACATCTACAACATGCAATGAAGAATCAGGCATTCATCAACCTTTTGCTAATCTTGTTGGTTGTCTTCAATTGATTGGTTTAAACACAAGACCAGATATTTTATTTGCAGCTAACTTTTTGGGATAGTATCTTTCTTCCCCTTCCACTATTCATTGGAGTGCTGCAAAACATATTCTTAAGTACCTAAAGGGTACTAAGGAGTTTGGTCTTATTTATTGTCGTCGAGAGGATTCTTTTTTATCTTCTTCAACTTCTCTTGACCTTATTGAATATACAGATGCTAATTGGGCAAGTTCACATTTATCCATGCAATCTACAAGTGGGAATTGTTTCTTTGTAAATTGATGTTTGGTTTCTTGGTCCAGCAAGAAACAACGATGTGTTGCGGTCTCTACAACTGAGGCCGAATATGTTGCTGCATCATTAGCAGCTCGCGAGCTAGTTTGGCTTCGACAACTACTTGCAGATTTGGAACATCCTTCATCATCTAGTACATCTCTTCGATGCGACAACCAAAGTGCTATTAGTCTTACCAAAGACTATATACAACATAGTAAATCAAATCATATTACTATTCATTATCATTATGTTCGACATGAAGTCAAGAAAGGTTTCATTATGGTGGAGCATTGTCCCAATGATCAAATGGTTGCGGACATCTTCACAAAAGCTCTTAGTGAAGCTCGCTTTACTTCATTAAGACATGCACTTGGTATTGTTCCAAGTTCTTGTCTCACTAATTGAGGCACGTATCATTGTATTCAAGAAAACTTTATAGTAAATCATTTTTGTATTGTAGGTATGTGTAGGGGCTCAGGTTTTTCCCTTGTTCTCCCTAATGGTTTTTTCACTCGCAACCAGAGATCTTTGTTTGAGTGGGGATGTTACAACTATATATATCATCTCTCACTTGACTTGGGTCTCACCTATATATACTAACTCTACATCAATATGAATCATTCTTTGGGAGCATGTCTTGTGTATCTCTCTCGTACTCTCTCTCTCTCTTAACAATAATGCCCCACTCCTACACACTCTATGGCTTTCCCTTGAGCTAGGTGAGATAAGATGCCTCCAATGATTATATTTTGTACTCCTCTCATATCTTCAATATTCTCTTAAAAAATTTTCACCCCATGGAACAAAAACTTCCCATCTTCTGCTACAACAATTGACTCAAACCCTTATATAATAATAGTTATACATTTGTGTTCTCTACATGGCTTGGGTAAGGCCAAGTTCTTGAAAGAAATTTTGTTCCTATCATCTATCTCCCACACTTCTAAGATAAAGGGAGACCCTAAGTTCCTCTAGTGTCATCATTGCAATTTCTACAAGGCATGGGTCCCTTCTAGTGCTCAAAGAAACCTTGGCTAGAGTAACTACTTGTTCCTTGGTAGCCTTAACCAACTACATCCCAAAATTGACACAAATATCTGAAAATAACTCCTCATGACCTATCCAAGCTTCAAAGAGGATGCCCACATTTTTAGATAGACTCCATCTCATGCTCTAATTTTCATCATGTATCAAGCATAAGTACTTATCTATCAGATCATTTGTTGAAAAAGGATCTAATGCAATCAACTTTTTGGTAGCTTCTATGAATCTCCTCTGTGAATGTGAAAATTTATAGGTCTTATCAATGACTCCAATAAGAAAATTTCCTAGTTGGTTAAGACCTTGACTTCAACATCTCAATTGACTTTGTGGAAGAGCTACCCCCATAGACAAAGAAGGCATCATTCATCAATATATCCCTAAGGCAATCATTGGGCAATAAGATAAAGACTTGAGATCTTGATCCATCAAGGAATACCTCATCAAATGGCAAGGCCTACCCCTAGAAGAAGCCTCCTGGTGCCCAACCACCTTTGTGGATGAATTTTCTCATCTCCAAGTGGCCCAACGAGCTAAGAACTAGTTGGTTATGTCCCCTTTTGACAACACACTACATGTAGACTACACATTGTTTTTAAAACATTTTTCTACCTGCCTCAGTTAGATCCATGTGCTTCCTACATGGCCTAAAAGTGCTCATCATAAGCTCAATTTTGACATGCAATACACTCCATTTTGACATGCAACCCTTCCATTCATTTTGAGAATTGTTATATTAACCTAGAAATCAAATGTCACAATCAGGCCTACTGCTAATCAAGCCATTAGGATTGGTTGTTCAACCATGTTGCTTTTATATGTATGTATGTGTATATATATGTTCAACCATGTTACTTTCTCTATGTGTGTGTGTGTGTGCGTGCGTATGTGTGTGCACACACGCTATATCTATAATAGATGTAGTGCATAATGGCTCCTTTCTAGGGACCCCTAAAAGCTAATACAAGAGGCCTTATTAGGAATCCCATGGTTATTAGAATAGCTACATTATATAGCATACTTAACTTGCCATTTTAATAATAGGATTTAAGGAAGATTATGGCTCATCAGGAGCTTATTATCACTATGGTAGATGGTAGTTAAAGGTGATAACCTTTTTCTATGAAGGAATTTATAAAAATAACAACATTTTCATCTAACAAGAGCAATAAAATATCCCAAAAAATTTGGAGCATTATAACCTCGAGGGGTCACTCATAAATATATGTATATATAACGTGAGTTCAAAATAAGGGGTTTTTTAAACACTATTTTTATACATTTTTTACATACAGAAGGGTGTCATATAAAGGGGTTACTTACAGATTGAATAGAAAAGGGTTGTGTTTTATTGAAGAAAAATTCACAGATTAGGAAATCTATAAATAGGCCATGAACACACGTTATATAGAGAATATATATATAGTGAACCCCCTAAGATTATAACCATCTAGATCATCAATTCAAACTCTATAACCATTTAGAAGCTTGATGATTTTTCACCCAAAGCTCATAGGGTATTGGACAAAGGTTATGTTTACATTTGCACGTCCAAGCCTAAAATTGTGAATATTTTACTACTTTTCTTAAATTAAACCATGAGTTGTATACCAATTCACGCAAGGTATGACAATCAATAAGGCACCAAAAATGTTGTCGTGTGTGGAAGAGTTTATCTAATCTTTCTTGAAATCATAAGTTTTGATGCCAATATTCTTACTTGTTATTGTGAACCCAATTGATCTTATAAAAATGCATTGAATGGTTACGCCACTTGAAAATGTTAGAGAAAAGAGAACGCTTTTCTATGATTTTGTAGTGTGTAAACAAAAATGAGTTTGCCATACAATATGCATGGTGGAAAATGGGGCTAATTCCCTCTATCATTAATAAAGACGGTCCATCCCCTCCCTTGTTCACTAATGTGCAAATCTTCCTGAGAGGTATGCATCAATTCCAAGTACTAGGGTGCTAAATGGATTTTATGGGAACACTTCCATGTGCAAGTCCTTGTTTCTCTTCCATATGTATTGATCAATTACTATTTTCTATAGGGGTTTCTACGCTATTCTTTGTGCTCATAAGAGTTCTTATGACTATTTATCTAATCTATTATCAATGTATTCTATCTCACCTAGATTGATGCAACCCAAATCTAAAGAGATTTGTCAATAACTATATAGTTACTAGCGATGATTGACTCATGGAGTAATTTTCATTCTAATTTCTATGTTACCAATATGGATACTTATTTCTTTTAGTTTTTAGAGAAAATAAATGAATATTTTGTTCCAATTTGCAAAATATGATATTATGTTTAAAGAATATTTATTTTCCTTTACATGTAGAAAAGATTTGTAGCCTAGATTGTTGGATAGCTTTATCAAAACACACTCGCATTTCCAATTTGCGTATTTGCAAAGATCTTGATCTCTTTATACACAAATTAAGGGATAAATGTTGTTGCCTATAATAGACCATGTTCTCTATCACATTTTATGAATTCATTTCCAGCACTCTTTTATAAGGATTTTCCAAAGTAGGTTCAATAAGTACATTGAGGTATACGAGAGGTCTACTTAGTTTTTATTGGCTAGATCTAGATATGCTTTCTACATATGATAGATAATCATCATCCTCCAAGTTTGCCTCTTGTATGTTATGAAGAAAGAAGTATATCCATGCAAGGAGGTCAATGAATGAGAGAGAGAGAGAGAATCTTGCTAGATTGGCTTGATTAACATTGAAATCATGTCCATGGTATCTCAACTTGACCTTGTTCTCTTCTTGTCTGATCCAACAACGGTGGCGAGGTTGTTCCTAACACATGGTATTTCTACCATTCTCTTTCTTCACAAAAAAAAGAAAGAAAGAAAGAAAGAAGAAAAAAAAGCAAGCAAACAAACAAAATTGTTATGGGAGAAAAGGAAGAAATTTCCTGTCATAACAGGTCTCGTTCCAAGAAAAGGTGGAAACACCCTTGGGCAAGAAGCTGACTGTGGAAAAGGTGGTAACACCGCGCAGTTCAGGATAGCTGATTCATTAGCAGTACCTTTCGAGCACGTAATTTGAAGCCACCTCCCTTGGTGCACTATCTCTACAATATCAGTCCGTCTGCCCTTCTTAACAGATGACCCTTCTTACAAATCATTGAAGTATGAGATTTGTAGGCTGCCTCCCTGGGTACGCCTCGTCTTCAAAATCCTGATGATAATAATGGTTAACACGATCTTCATCACCAACCCCTTGAGTGATGCGAGCTTTCATCCCTACAGGATGGGGACGTGAGAATGGGCTGCCCTCTGTATCTTTCAACAGAGCGTGAGACAAAGGGTGGGTTGAGTGACCAGTCTTTCCTTTCCAATCAAATGAGAAGAGAGATGTGTGAACGGAGTGTTTCACCCATGGGATGGGCCTGTCAATGCACAATGCATGATCTGTTCCTGTGCATTGTACCATAAGGCTCCCTAGCCTTCCTTCTTGCACTGTATGCCGGCAAAGGGTGGGATGCACAGTTGCACCATCAATTGTGCATAAGGCATACAAGCTCTGCACAAGTGACAGTGAGGATTACATCAATGGGTTTCAGGAATGGGCTGCCCTTTGTATCTTTCAACAGAGCATGAGACAGAGGGTGGACTGAGTGTGATTAGTGTTTCTTCAATCAATTATTGAGAGGTGAGGATTGAGGGACGTTACGACCATTGGAGTCAGGTACGTTCCCGTTTCCCTCTGCACCCACGGGATGGGTCTCTGCCATCAACACAGGACACGTCACTCTGTTCTGTATACTGCACTACAAGGCTCCCTGGCCTTTCTCCTTGTACCTATGCCAGACTGGTTGGACGCACTAATGCACCATTAATTGTGCACCCTGGCATACTCCCTCTACACCACCCCCTTGTCGATTCCTAAACCAGGTGTGAGCTCTGGGTTTCATCATTATTTTTTCGAGTGATGTTAGTAATGGGGCGAGTGACTACTCTTTCATTCCATATGAGTGATCGTGATTTGAATGCAATATCCCTCATCATTGATGAATTTCCAGTGATTCCTTTCACCAGCTACCTCCTTGGGTGATGCCGCGTGGTCCCTGCTACGAAGGACATTGGATGTGTGCTGTGAAGACACCTTGGTACCTCCTGTAGTCGACAATGATCCAAGACGCAACCTCGATAGTCGACATTACTCCTTGGCACCTTTTATTTCTGAGTGACGGTCATGTCTTAAGTGTGGGGATGTTCATGGTTGGTTTGATGTGTGGACTTAGGTCGTTGATGTTCAGTGTACCCTTCCTGCTACAATTTTAAGTGTGGGGACACATCCTTGCATTATAAAAACCGTTCTATTTCACCCTGTCCTCGGAGCTGTTCCTTGACCGTTTGCCTTTATTTTTTGTTTTGTGATTTTTTCCATGCGAACACACCCTACATTTATTGAGACTAACATCCAACCTTACAGCCATGTTTGTCCCTTTTAACTTCCAATTTTTTCTTTTTACCAACCCCTGTTCTAACATATGGTTCTTGAGTTATTAATTTTTGAAGTAATTCTCATAAATTTGACGGTTTTTCCATGTGAACGCTTCTTTATTGCTTCGGAACCCTGATGTAATGTACCAGCCCTATCCTACTCATTTCTCCTGACATTTTTTCTTTTTACTCCCTGTCATTCGGATGCAGGGTTTATCCGTTATTAATTTTTGCGGGTTTTCGAGCCTTTTTCGTGCCTATTTTTCACATTTTTCCATGTGAACATGCCCTATTTTCACTGGTTCAATTAGACAATCGTGTTTCGCCAACCTTTTTTCCACTTTTTCCTTTTTCTTCCCCCCTCTTCCGACTGCCATATTTTTAGTTATTAATTTTTCCGCATGTTTTTGGGTGTGTTTTTTGTGTTTTTCCCCATATGAACCCCTCCCAATTTTCCCCAACCTGAGTTTTGATGCATCAACCCTATGAATCCCTTTCTTTCGGATATTTTTCCTTTTTATTTTCCTCTATTCCAGTGCACAGTTCTTTTCATATTAATTTGCGAGTCCATTTTTGGGTCTGTTTTTGAAGTTTTTCCCATGTGAACGCATCCTATCTCGATGAGAACTGTGTTTGCCATGATAGGGTAGTTGGACACATTATTCTACGCATTTTTCCTTCTTTCTGCACTTTGTTCCAATGAACGGATTTTTCGATATTAATACACATATGTGTTTTTAGGCTTGTTTTTTGTGTTTTTCCCATGTGAACACCCTGATTTTGCCCCGGAACTAGTGTCGCATTTTTCAATCATCTTTCCCTCATCTCCCAGCACATTTTTCCTTTTTACAGTTTTTTGATTTGTTGTATAGTTTCAGTTTTATTAATTTTTCTTCCTTTTGCCGTGTGGCCGCGTTTCTCATATCGCATGTGAATGCGCCTGTTTTTGGTTTTACACGCCTCAGGACACCCCCTTCGCCTTGGTGCTTCGTGTGGCACCGTCCGTGCCCCGTCTGATCCCGCCCATGCAAATTTTTTTACTCCCGCCCTGCGTATGCACGTGGGACGGGGGTGCGCTTCTTTTTCACACCCATAACAAATTTATCTTACAAAAACAACACACACATAAACAAAAGATTTTTTTTTTAACCCACATACAAAAAAAAATAAAAACAAAAACCCACATAAAAACACAAAAGAACACACCTAACAAACAAACACACATAAATAAAACATTATTTTTAAAAAAGAAAAACACGAAAAAAAAAAACCGTTTACCTGACTCCCCTGTCACATCGTCCTCATCTCGCCCTCCTCCCCATCCTCCTTTGTCGCCCTTCACACCCCATCGCCTCCTCCCTCTTTATGCCCTCCTCCCTATCCTCCTCTGCCGCCCCGCCCATCACCTCCTCTCTCTTCGCGCCCTTCTCCCGATCCTCCTCTGCCGCCCCACCCAATCGCCTCCTCCCTATCCTCCTCTACCACCCTGCCCCAATCGCCTCCTCCCTCTTCATGCCCTTCCCCACCTCTCCACCCTCCTGCTTCTCCGCCACCTCCTTCTTCCCCCCCCCCCCCCCCCCTCCAACCTCCCCTGCTGCTCGTCCTGCCGCCCCCACCCTCTTCCGTGGCTCCCTCCTCCCCTCTCCTCTGCCAGCTCCCTTTCCCCCTTTCTCCCCCTCCTCCCCACTTGCCCGCCCGGCCACCCATTTTTGGGCCCCCCTCCAATTTTAGCCCCCCCCCCCCCTCCCCCCACCAAATCATCCCTCCCCACTATATTTGCCCCCCCCCCCCCCCCCAACTTTGGCTACCCCACCCCTAGTTCCCTTAATCCACCCCCGGTTACCCTCACCGCTAACTAACCCCCTATTACCCTAACTAAACCCCAATTACCCCTACCCAGGCCCCCTTTTCCCCCCCTTCTCACTTCTTCCCCTCCTAGCCCCTTTTCCCACCCACACCCCTCTTCACTTGCGGCCCCCCTCCCCTCTCCCTCCCTTGTTCCCATGCCATGCGAACCTCTCGGTGTGCGTGTGTACGAGAGTGGCTAGCGGGCATTCATGCGCAAGGACGCGCCTTGGACTTGTTCATGCGGTGGTGTGTTCCAGTCACCCGTTCATACGCAATCACTTTTCGCTAGTCACACGCAGCTCGTGTATTGCCTTTTAATTTCCGAACCCGAAAAACATATAAAAACACATAAAACTACACAAAAAACACAAAAACACTTCAAAAATTCATTATAATTCATTTAAAAGCCAAAAAAATTGCCCAAAAAATCCTAAAATTTTTTCAACATTGCTAAAATCATTTGCAATATCTTCTAAAGTGGAAATTCAAGAAAGTAAATTGCAAAAAATTCAAAAATTCAAAATTCTTTCAAAAATACATGCCAAATGAGTAAAATTCATTACAAATTGATAAAAATTCAGAAATATTTCTTAAAAAAATTCACAAAATCTTGTCCCTTTTGCCAATAAATTTTCAATTAGAAATATTCCATAAATGGAAAAAATATTATTTGAATCCAAAATCTTAAATTTCATACTTCACCTCATAAAAATTCATTTTAAATTTCAAAAATCAGATAAAAAATCATGGATAAATTCAAACACATTATTGACACTTGTTGGATTGCTGAAATTTCACCATTACACTTCACAACATATTCATGTGTCGTATATCCTGTTTTAATCATTAAAAAAATGAAAAAAAAGAATAACAAAACAAATAAACAAAACCAAACACTATACAAAATACAAACACCCCTCGAATACAATTTATTTATTTTTTAAAATAAAAAAAAAATTAAAAACTTTAAAAATAAAAATAAAACAAAAACACTAAGGTGCTTTATTTTTTTCAGTGGAGTGGTTTTTGCTTTTTGATTGGATTCCTTGCCTTTGGGACTACTCAATGCGCCTTTAGTTTTTTGCATATACATCCCTACTAGGTATTTATTTTTTGAGCTTTATTCATTTTTATCATCCCTTAACCACATTTAATTGCTAAAATGAACTTTATTCACTTGCTTTTTCACTCGTGCTAAACACACAATGTTTTCTAATAATTAAAAATCAACCAGCCATTCACTTTGCACACGCTACGTACACTTGAAAGGTATATTAATTTTTAATAAAAATGAACCAGTCGTCATAAAAAATACACACTGGTAAAAAAGCGTTCCACATCACTATTAATTTCTAATTAATGAATTTGCATTTAGAGACCCAATCTGGGAATCGCAGTCCAGGTTTCGTTAAAGTACTCCTTCACCCTAATGAATTATAATTAAAATTTTAAGAATGAACCGTCGTTTTCTTATTAAGGTTTATAACCTAATAAAAATTTATCCATTATTAATAATTTCTTAAAATGAACCCTTCATTAAACTCATTTATTCTCACTGCACTTTTTTTCCCTTTTTAATAAACATGCTTCGTGGGATGGGCATGTAAAGTCCTTTAAGTTGAAATTATTGGTCAAAGTTATGGTTAGGTTCTGATTAGATTTTTAAGGTATTATGGTCTGCTTATGTGATACGATTACGGGTGTAGTTTGTAGTTTTTTCTTTTTTTTGCCTGATACGGGGTTTTGGGTGTCTGTTTGTTGCATCGCATGAAGTTTTCGATCGCATATGTGTAGAGGTCATGCCGAATTTTTTCTAGGATATGGGTTGTTTAGGGTGGTAAATTGATTAGTTATGTATGTGTGTGCTTATTTTGATCGATTTCTTTTTTATACCTATTTGGTTGTTTTATAGGCATTCTTTGTGATTGTCTATGTTTGTGGTATATGTGTTTTCCATCTGAATGGCGCCTCATGCTCCTCCTTCTATCCAGTATGTTCTATTGATCAGTAGGGATTATTCTTCCCTACTGGCTTTTGAGTCTATAGCAAAAGCAAGACTTACAACTTTCGCGGCTGCTTCACTCCCATTGATTCCAGACGATCCATCCCTGTGTGTGATGAGTTTCTTGCATCATACAGTAAGAAATTGGGCCTGGTTCGTGGTGCTTCCATGGTATTGACACCTCGAGGGTTAGGAAAGGCTTTGTCTCTTCCCTACAGAGGAGAACCCTTTGTTACAACCAGAGAATTATTTTCCAATGATGAGATTCTTAAGCTGTTACAGAAGCAGACCAAAGAGGTTCTGGATGTCAAGAAAGTGATAAACACTTCCGGAGTGTCTTTTTCCATGATCATTGATCCTCTTTGGAAGTTAGTCTACCAGTTTCTCCAAGACAGGTTTATGCTGGCAAAAACACCATCTCATTATTTGTCCAAAGAGCTCTTCACAGCTTCTAGGATGGTGTTAAAAGGGGTTGCTATTGATTGGAGTACTTACATGCTTACGAAGATGGACCAACATTTTGTGAAAGTGACTAGAGGGAATGTCACCAATGTCACTTATGGTTCATATTTATAGGCTTTCTTGATATACTCAGGCCTTAAGAAGGATGTGTTACCACCTTCTCCATCTAATCCAGTTCCTCCCCCTCCACCTTCAAAAGAGTCAGAACCTATTGAGGATTTTGATTCCCCTCCTCCATTGGTCATTTGGTGAAAGCGCTTGAAGTGTGTGGCAGATAAAACTCCCCCAGTCATTCCTTCAGTCACAGTTCCTACTACCTCTGGCAGTGACCTCCCTGTCTACCTCACATGCAACAATTTATTCAGGGCACATAGAGAGGGTTCTTTGGAAATATCAGTCCCTTCATTGAACAGTTTCGTGTCAAGAGATGCTATTCTATACCTTTGTAATGACATCCAGAGTTCGATTGAACTCTCAGTGTGACAGCTTGTGTTCAACAGCTATATGCTTCTTTCTACGAAGAATTAATGCAATCCAAAGACCAGTTGCATAAGACAACCTCAGAGTTAGCCTCTGCTAAAGACACTCTTGTCGATCTGTTTAAGCAGATGGAGTAGCAAACCCAAATGATTGAGACTCAAAGAGAAGAAATATCTTCTTTGAAGCTTCAGTTAACAGAAGCTCAGTCAGAGGTCACTAGAGTTTCGAAGGAGAAAGAGAGAATGTCCAAAGAAGCTCAAGAGTTTCAGACTCTTTTAGATGCAAAACTGTCAGCTTTGTAGACTACACATAATACATTGGAATCACAAGCTTCCCAGATTAAGCAGTTGCAAGACCAACTAGCACAGTCATGGTCCATTCCCACTACAACAAAAAGGCCTCATAGACGCACATTTAGATGCAATTTTTGAATATAGAGAAATTCTTACGGGCGCGTCTATCCGCCCATCTATTTGCGCGTCTACCATTTCGCGTCTATAATTGCATGTATCAACGAATTTACACGCACAAATAGATGCGCAATAGACGCACATATACACACGCATATAGACACGCTCGTAGACGCGCTTTTACAAGCACTAATAGACGCGAACGGAAAACAAAAAAGTCATTTTAAAAAAAAGATATTTAATTTATTTTTTAAATTTGAATTATGAAGCGCGTGTATAAGTGCGTGTAGTCTGCATTATAGACGCGCGTATAAATGCGAATTATCTGCAATTTAGATGCGCTGATAGACGCGCAAAATAGAACTGGAAAAAAAAAACCACATGCTCTCTGGGTTTTTTTTTTCCCCTCCCATACATCAGATTGTGTATTTGGGAAAAAGACAATGTATCTTATGGGCACAAGAATTGAAAATAAAAGTCCATGTGTTCATTATATATCAAAAGCATTTACAAGGGAAGTTTAAGTGCTTGCGACCTAAAGCGTGGCCGCAAGCAGTAGGCTCAAAGAGATATCATACATATACAGAAAAAGAAGGCCTCATGAGGAGGTATGGTGCTCCTCTATGAATCTGAAGAGGAAACATCTTCGCTAGTACCACCATGGCTACTAGCGTCACTATCCCCCTCCTCGCAATGCTCCACATCCGGGTTCGCCTACACACACAAAAGATCAGGGTTTCTTACATAGACAAGGTGGAGAAAAAGTTATAATTAGCTATACTTTTAATAGGAAAGTAAGAAAAACATACCTCCTCTGCTGTCGAATCCTCATGGACCAGTTGTATTAGTCCTCAGTGATGAGACCCTCCTCATAAAAGTGAAGCCATGTCGCTGCGCAGTTATGGCCTCGATGGTAACCTACCTCTCTAGGAGTAGGTGTCCTACCAACGATGGTAGTCTGCAAAACATTTAGAGATATACAAATAATTATGAGTCACAATATATTAGACTAAAATATATAAAGAATTGAAAGAAATATAAATTTAAAAAACTAGAAATCAAAATATACTTACAAACTCTGCCTCCCACGACTCTCTGCTGCCCGATCCGTAATGCGACGATCCCATGGTTTCCATTTGGATCCGTCACGCCTCTGCGTGCTGGCGACTCTTCACTTTCTCAGCTGCTTTCTTCTTGGCTTTCTTCCACTCTATGTGGTGGCACATAGGTGGTTGGCTATAGGCTCCACACCCCTCCTCCAGCCTCTGCAGTGAGTCCCTAGCCCGTGTCATGAGGTGGGATCTTTTATTGTGAAGCATATCCCTCAATTTTGTACGTCCCCAATCATCCGAGAATCGCTGACCCTCAGGATTTGGGTACCTCCTATGGACTACCCTCAACATCTCCTGCCACAAGCCGCTTTTCTGATTTTGAAGGCAATGAAACAATCTTTATACGTCGCATGCATGACGCTCCTCATGTACGCCATTACATCCCTTCCCTCATCATCATGAAAGATGCCACCAGCATCTGTAACTCTATAGTACAGGCGTACAACCTCCTCTACGTGATCTACTGGTGAGGGTGATCGCTCGCCACCTCCTAGGCAACCCCCACACAAGCCTCGTCCTCCCCCTCGACTCTCCCTCCTCCCTCTCTGTCGACTACCCTCTGCCTCGCTGGACGCATGAGCTTCTGCAGATGCACGTGCTTCTGCAGATGCTTGTGCTTCAGTCGATGCACGTGGAGCACATGGAGTACTGCATATGGAGTACCTGCATCATGTGGAGTACCTACATGTGGAGTTTGGGAAGTAGTGCCAGGCAAAGACGCCAGAGGCGTCCCAGACATGACACTGAACACCTCGTCCGCTGTGGGAGAGCAGCCAAGGTGTCTAGTCATCTCTCCCATGAAGTCTTCCCTACTAGGAAAACCTCAAAAAAATGCATTGATCCCCTTGCCAAAGGAGGCCAATGTATCATTCATGCGATCCACATCCACGTCATTGCTAGATGAACCAGGATACGACATCTACAAAAAAACACAGGAAAAAGATAAATTTATTTGCATACAAAAAATCATATATTACCTACATTTTCAAAGAGCTTTCTTTAGACATTGAGTATAACACTTAAGTGCTAATGCTTCTCTTAAACAAGAAAACTGATAAACACAAACATGGGATTGGTCACATTCATCATTGCAAAAATATATTGTTTACTATCAGAACTGGGAGACCTGGCACGTGTATCCCCGCGTCTGAATTGCAGGTTGGATGTGCCCTCAGACGCGCTCTAGAGTGAACCTTCTGTCCAGCGCATCTATCTGCGCATCTAAGATGTAGCACAGACGCCTATCAAACGCGCATCCCAGGTCAATGCGCGTGTATAATCACGTGTAGACTGCAGGTCAACCTTTAGTGCAGCACGTGTATCATCGCATGTACACTGCAGAGCACACGCGCACTAAGACCTGCTCTCAGACGCTCTGTCCAAAGTGTCGTACTCATAGTTATTGACAGGACTTGCAAGGGCAAGCCATCCCTCAAAAAGTTCTTAGACACTTTCCACTTATCCCCCGCATAAATCACATGTTTCGAACATCTGGTATGGAGAGCTTGAATGTGGCATGCACAGAATAGGTCCACAGATGGAGTTCAACGAATATCAGTAGATTCACACGCATGGAGCCACATTGACTCTACCTTCTCAGGCTTTGCCGAAGAGCCAAGGAATCTTCGGCTCGGTCTTGCAATGGATGGCGTGAACCCATTCGGTCTGTGCTCAACTTCTTATAGTGTGTGGCCTATAGTCCTTGTTACCTACAATATCCCTCCATGGCTTTCTATGAAGAAATGACATCTCATTCTTAGCTTACATGTCCCCGGCCGCTACAAAGTCAAAAATATGGATGTGTATCTTTGTCCATTAGTCGATGGGCTTAAGATTTTGTGGGAGGAGGGGGTCACCATGCAAGATATGAGCAAGCGTGATGGTCGACGGTCTGCCAATATTCGAGCCATTCTCATGTAGATGATGCATGACTTTTCAGGATTCGAAGAGTGCTTAGGTAAATAGACTTCCGTTCTCGTTGGTAATATTTATATTTTATCTCATTCAAGTTTGTATTAACTGGATAGAGGTATTGGAACATGTCTAGTTACCTTAGGTTATTGTTGAGTGTTGAAATGACTTGTTTTTTGGATGATTTTTGTTGTTTTTGAGAGCTGAATGGTTGATTTTATGGGAAGATTGATTGATTTGGAAGTGGATTGAGAGTGTTTTAGATGATATTGATTGTGTTCTGGAAGTTCATGATGTTTGTTGATGGTTCTGTGATGTTCTGTGATGTTCTGATAGGTTCTGTATACCTTCTGTTTTGTTCTGTTTTGGTCTGTTTTGTTCTGATTGTCTTCTGTAAAGAGGGATGAAGTATTGATTAATGAAGAATGAGATATTGTGAAAGCTTAGTGAATGGTTTGTGAGAGTTTTGAATGGTTTGAGAGTGAGTTATGAGTTTCTGTAACCTTCTGTAACCTTCTGTAACCTTCTGTAGAGCTTCTGCTTCTGTTCTGTTTCTGTTCTGTTCTGTACTGTCTCTGTTCTGGTACTGTTCTGTAGACTGTTCTGTAAGTGTTCTGTGGAATGTATGTGTGACTTTTGGGAAAGTTTTCTAGCCTTGGAAAGAGGTGAATACAAGTGCAAAAGAGCTGAAAGAAGTGGAAGAAGTAGCTGCTGAAGACTCAAGAGAAGACTAGAGTGAAGTGACAGTAGTGAGCTGTGAAGAGACACTGTAGTGGCTCTGGTGACTCTTCATATCAGACATACCTCTTGGGAGGGGTATCCACGACCTAAGAGTGATTATTGAGAGTAATTTTGAGAGATTGTAGTGAGGATATGATGTATTATTGATGGAGAGAGAGAGAGAGAGTCAGAGATAGCCAATTCTATTGAAACAGAGTGATTGTATATGAGAGATTGAGAGAGAAGACTATGAAGATATTGAAGATGAATACTATGTGATGTATTTCCATTCAAAGATGGTGTACTTCTTTGTTTTTTTTGTGATATTGATGGATTTTGTGAAGATGTTGAAGAATATGGTTGATTCTATTAAAAACCATGGGAGATTTACATGAGGCTGCATGAAGATTTGTTGTGCCTGGTGTTCTTTTCTTCATTGTGATCATATGAAACATGATAAACAAGCTTGTTGATGTTACAAGATAGATTTTCTTGCAAGAGAATTCCCTTTTCCTTGGTGTTCCTCTCGGGGCTCCATGTTTTTGGTGCGCAGCCGGGGAAACTTGCCATCAACAAGCACCAAAAGAGGCTGAAAATGAAGGAATTGGCATTGCCAAGAAGAGAAGAATTCAATGGATGTTTGTAAAATTCCTTTTTCCACTGAAGAGTTGGAATTTCTCATAATCAAAGCCACTTTCCACAAGAAGTTCATCCCACAATGGCGGAAACACATCACCATCATGATGTATGCTCTATGTGGTGGACAGTTTCCTCTTCCTGTTAAAGCAGCAGAAACTTGCATCTTGGTGGCAAACTGTTTGGGAACAAACTGAAGAATAGAAACAGAGAGAATGAACATCCATGGAAGATTTGGCATTCATTGAGAAGTTTCCAGACAACATCAAGTGGGAGATTGTAAAGAAGCTTCAGGAGTCTTGGTCTGTAGAGGTTCACAGAGACAAGAAGGAAAAGAGTTGGAATTTGTTCGTGGATGCTCAACAGCAAGATACATGGGATGCTTGGTGTATTGATAATCTTCTGTTTGTTCAATTAGCAACCCACTGGAAGTTGGTAGACAGAGTGTTTTTCACAACATACACTATTGAAACCATCAGAAGCTGGCATTACTATGATGATGGCACCACCACCATGCTCAAACGTATGCATTATGACACCTTCAGAACCGAATACCTTCCTCTGTGCAGTGGCATGAAAGCAGAATTTAGGGACGTTGAGAGGAAAGAAGTAGAAGAAATGTTGGCAAGAGAGTCCTCCAGAGACTGAAGCCTTCTGTTAACCCTCTGTGGAGCACTAACAACATAGTGGAGTCAACCCCCTGATGAATGACGCAATAAAAAGGCAAGCGTTAGAACGAGTCCAGAGGTATGTGAGAAGAGAGAAAGCAAGAATCAGAGCCGAGAACGAGCTCGCAGCCGAAGCCGCCTTTGACGCCCTTGCGGAACTCTTTACAGAAGTCCCAATGGCACATCAAGCCCTTCCTCCTCCTGCTGGAGGTCCACTTCCAAGCCAGATCCGTCCTGGAAATATTGATGACAGACCAGCGAATGTAGTCCCATTGCCAGTTTTTAAGGGAGAGTACAATGAAGACCCCGATCTTCATGTAGCAGAGTTTATGGTAGCATGTGTGGCTAACAATGCCAGAACCCCTGAGCATTGGTTAGCAATATTCCCCGCCACTTTCAAGGGCGCGGCGTTTCAGTGGTATGAGAGACAAGCAGCAGGAACTTTTGGCACATGGGACGACCTGAAGTTGGCCTTTCTCACTAAATTCAGGCGTGAAGGTTTTGAAGAGCGGATGAGAGAGGAATTCATGAACCTAAGTTAGTCCTCTGGAGAAAGAGTAGAAGCCTATGTCTCACGAATGGAATCCATCCTGAAGAGATGGACTAACCATAATCTAGATGATGGCATTCAGAAGGGAGTGTTTCTCAGAGGATTACAACCAGAAGTCCGTAAGTTTGTGGAGCTACAAAGACCAGCCACCCTGCAAGCTGCAACAGAAGGTGCCAGACTGTACGATGAAGTGGAAGCTCGATTAGCAATGAATTCGGGAAGAGGAGTCTTACCTCCTCTGGTGCCAGAAATGATGCACCCGCCAAATGCGGTTCCAGGGACTGTTCCCTACCCCTACCAACAGATGCCCCCGGTATCACAGTACAGTGTACCAAATCCACAGTGGCCACAATCCATGCCTCAAATGATGGCTCAACCACAACAACAATGGTCCCAACCAATCTCCTCAATGCCAAATCAACAGCAACAGTGGAACCCTACCAACTGGAGCCAACAGCCAACAGTTCAAACAGGAGCTCTGAATCAGAACCAGAACAGAGACCCCTCTATACCAGCCCAACCAGTTTATGCAGTGATTACAGAGACTCCTCAAAACCCTCCTACCAGTACGCCCGGAGGAGAAAGCTTGAAGGATTATTTATCTAACTCAGTTGCAAACATCAAAAAGGAGTTGATGGATGTGATTACAGAGCAACTACAGACGTTGAAAGTGAACACAGCGAGCATATCCAACGTTGCAGGAGCAGGAAGAGATGTGATGCGGTCAAATACTTGGTGTGGTAAGTGTCATCAAGCAGGCCATTTAGCCACTGAATGTACACGGAAACCAACCATCCCTAGAGCCTTCTGTTCCTACTGTTTGCGGAAGAATCATACAGAGGACATTTGCTCTCTGAAGGAGATGCATGATAGGAGAAGAAAGGAAGAAGACGCAAGATTCAACTTGCTGGAATCCAAAATGACAACACAAGATATTGGACCCAAGCCTAGAGAGTTTGGTCCTAATTTTGGACCCAGACGATTTCCTTCTCAAAGTTACAGAGGAAGACAGTCTGGCGGTGGTCAGAGATCAGAAGTGGAGTGTTACAGATGCGGAGAAAAGGGACATATCTCACCAAATTGTCCAAATCCTCGAAGGTCAGTGGACTACAAGCCCTTATGCAGTCGATGCAAAGGAGAAGGCCACACTGCAAAAGACTGTCCAAGCCCAGCCCCCGTGAAAAACAGTGCTACTGATAGTCCGTCCAAGGCCCAAGAGCCTACCTCCAATTTGGTAGAATTGGAAGTTGCTGCCATCACGCGTGCAAAGCAAAAGGAACCACCTATCCAGAAAGAAAATAATCCTCCTGCCAGAACAGTGAAGTTCAGTCTTCCACCAGAAGAACAGAACAGAACAGAGCCTAACAGTGCCGTACAGAGCCCTACAGAGCCACAGAGAGTTACAGAGACAGGACCAGAGGTCCAGGAGACAGAAGAGGAGGAGGTGCCACAAGTGGTAGAAGAAGTTCCTGTAATTCCTCTGATGGAAGAAAGAGCAAAGATGAAAATGGGTGTTGCCCCATTCCCTAACCGGTTAGAGAAGCCAGTGGATCCTATTAAGGAATACGATCTGGTCAGAGATCTAGATACCTTTAAACCAAACCTCACATTCCGACAACTATTGATGTTGTCTCCCAGTTGCTGGAAAAGGTTCAAAAGTATACTGACAAAAAGACGTGGTTTAAGGATTGCTCCCTCAACAGCAACAAAGATCAACAAGGCTCTAGAGCCTGTAAAGGAAGTGGATGTGGCCAATGCTTTTTTAGATCCGGGCACCCCAGAGACTGGCGTGTGGATAGAAGGTTGCTTTATTTCAAATGCACTGATTGATGGAGGTTCATCAGTAAACATTATGACGGATGTGACGATGAAGGATCTAGGCTTACAAGGTGTGCAACCAACCCAATGGCTCATCAGACTGGCGGATCAGAGTAGAATCAAGCCTTTGGGCGTTCTTCCATATGTGAAGACTACAGTGGCTGGAAAAGATTATTGGCTGACCTATTTGGTGGTGAAGCCAAACTCTTATGGTACATCCTATCCCCTGTTACTAGGCAGACCATGGCTTTTTGAAGCCCGAGCAAGGACGGATTGGTTCAAAGGAACCTTGACCTTGGGCAGAGGACCCAACAAAGTGGTGCTGAAACTGTATGGTTCTCAAAAAGGACATGGCTCCACCTCCTTGGAATTATCTTCATATTCCCTTAACGAGGCTACGGATGGAACATCAGCAGACGAAGATGCTGTCAAACAAATCCTTCCTAATAAAACAATGGCACATTCCTTAACAGTGGATACTGTAAGCCGACTTCCAAAAGATGCAAAGCCATTATCAATGGGTGAATACTTCCTGCCTGAGCCAGGCATGACTTCTGAAATCACTTCTGACAGTGAGATAGAAGCATGGATGTATTGCTCTCCCTGTTACATGGCCACAGCAGAGACAAAGGATGGAGAGGAACCAGAGAATCTGTTCTTCTGTTATAGAACACCTACAGAGACAGAAGCAGAAGCAGAAGCAGAAGCAGAGACAGAGACAGAGGCAGAAGAGGTTGAATATGATATGGACGAAGAGAATGATGAAAGTGAGCCAGAAGAATCTATCCCATCTGAAGAGGATACATTTGCGAAAGAAGTTCCAGAAGTATCAGAAGCCGACGAGCTCATGCTATGGGACAGAATGGCAATGGTACCATTTGGTTTGGTAAATGGATCTTCTCATATGCAAAACCTTTATAAGAAATGGATTAAGAAGAGCAAGCCGTCTTTCAGCAGTGGCTCATGCCGTCCTAACCCATCCTTGCCAAAGAAAGATGATGATGATGCACCGTGCCAACAGGCACCAATCCAACTAACCCAACCAGCATCCGAGGGTCCCTGTTATGTGACGTTCCTGAATGTATCATCAGAAGATGATTCTTCAAACCACGAGGTAATTAATTTTGAAACCAAACCCGAAATGGCTCTTATCCCATTTCAACATCTCAAGGAGCAACCTAAGTCTCCACCAAAAGAAGAAATCGGTTCTAGTGGGACATCAGAAGAGGACATCACTCCCTTGAAGGAGTCGGATCTGTATCCAGAAGCAGTCCGCGGGACCTTCATCCGTGAAGTAGAAGGTGAAAGGCAGTTGACCTTTGTGGATGCAGAAGGCACTGAACGCCACTTAAAGGTGGGTAGCAGTCTCCCAGAAGAGGAATTGTCAACTTTGTACAATTTGTTGAAAGAGAATTTGGACGTGTTTGCATGGTCTTACAAAGACCTAAAGGGGATTGATCCCACAATATGTCAGCATCATATTGACTTGGAGCCTGATGCCAAGCCAGTACGGCAACGACAGAGGCGAATGAACCCGAATTATTCCACATTGGTGAAAGCGGAGCTGCTGAAGCTTCTGGAAGCCGAGTTCATCTATCCAGTGGCAAATAGTGAATGGGTTTCACCCATCGTGGTTGTACCCAAGAAGAATGGCAAATTGCGAATATGTGTGGATTTTCGAAAGCTTAATTCCAAGACAAAGAAGGATCACTTTCCAATCCCTTTCACAGACCAACTATTGGACACAGTGGCAGGACATGAACTTTATTCCCTTCTGGATGGGTTCAGTGGATACAACCAAGTCCAAATCGCAGAAGAAGACCAATCCAAAACGACCTTCACCACAGAATGGGGGACCTACGCTTACCGAGTGATGCCATTTGGGCTTTGCAATGCCCCTGCTACTTTCCAACGCGTCATGATGGCTGCATTTCAAAATCATCTGCACGACTTTATTGAGGTATATTTGGATGACTTCTGTGTCTATAGTTTGATCAGTGAACACTGGGGACACCTGGAGCAATGCTTTGACCGATGCCGGGAGTATGGGATTTCCCTCAACCCCGACAAATGCATCTTTGGGGTCTCTTCTGGAGTGCTGTTGGGCCACATTGTCTCTGCACAAGGGATATCAACAGACCCTGCAAAGATCGAAAAGATCTCAGCTCTGCAAGCACCCACCAACCTCAAACAGTTGAGGGGATTCCTAGGCCATGTGGGTTACTACAGAAGGTTCATAGCCCATTTTGCAACAAAGGCAACCTCCTTGCACAAGCTTCTGAGGAAAGATGCAGAGTTTACTTGGACGGAAGAATGTGACAAAGCCTTCCACACTCTGAAGCAGTGTCTGATAGAGGCACCCATTCTACAACCTCCTGATTGGACGAAAGAGTTCCACGTACACACTGATGCATCAATTGCAGGCTTAGGTGCTGTCCTCTGCCAAAAGGGCTCCTCGAAGCTGGATCAACCGATCTATTATGCAAGCCGAAAAGTCACTGATAGGGAACGGAACTATACAGTGACAGAGTTGGAGTGCTTGGCAATGGTGTTTGCCCTGGAAAAGTTTCGCCATTACCTCCTATCTACCCACTTTAAATTTTATGTGGATCATGAGGCCCTCTCCTTCTTGATGAACAAAGCAGATGTGAAAGGACGAATGATGAGATGGCTCCTTTTATTCTAGGAGTTCGACTTTGAGGTGATTACTAAGCCTGGTCGTTCCCATGTTCTGGCTAATCATCTGTCGCGTATCCCACAAATTGCAGACGAGGAGCAGGATGATCCAGATCTCCCTGATGCTTCCCTATTCTTGGTAGAAACTGTAACTCCCTGGTATGCAGACATTGCCAATCTGCTGGCAACCCAACAGTATCCTCCTGGTATTTCTAGTCGGGAAAGGAAGAAGCTCATGCTAGAATCAGCCCCATACACCTTGCTAGGCGATGCACTGTACAAGAAAGGCAAAGATGAAGTGCTCCGAAGATGTGTTGCAGGAGAAGAGATTGGGATCGTTCTGAAGGCTTGCCACGACGAGCCATGTGGAGGTCACTTTGCAGGAGAAGCTACGACCAGGAAGGCTCTGCTAGCAGGATATTGGTGGCCTACCATCCACAAAGATTCCTATGATTACTGTAAAAGATGTTATGCTTGTCAAAGAATGGGAAAATCCACGAAGACAAGTGCCATGCCATTGCAACCTATCCTTCCTTTGAAGCCATTTGAGAAGTGGGGCATTGACTTCGTAGGTCCGATCGATCCTCCTACCAGAAGGAAGCAGAATAGATACATCCTCGTATGTACAGATTATGTCACAAAGTGGTGTGAAGCTAAAGCCCTTAAGCGGGACGATGGTAACAGCGTGGCCCTGTTCATGTACGAGAATATCATCACCCGTTTTGGCAGTCCCTTAGAGTTGGTAAGTGACAGAGGCACGCATTTCCTCAACAAAGTCATGGAAGAGTTGTATAAGATCCGCCATCGCAAGTCCACTCCTTATTACCCCAGAGCCAACGGCCAAGTCGAAGTCACGAATCGCATCCTCTACTCGATTCTGACAAGAACAATTGCCGCACATCGTCGTGATTGGGATGATCGACTTACAGAGGCCCTCTGGGCGTACAGAACCTCCCATAAAGCAGCAACGGGACAAACACCTTTCCAGTTGGTGTATGGTACAGAAGCCGTTTTTCCTGTTGAACTAGAATTACCCTCTTTGCGAGTAGCTATCACAGAGCGTTTGGGGGATGATGATTCACTGCAACGCCGTCTCCTGCACTTGGAATGTTTGGACGAAATTCGTAAGATGGCTCTACAGTGCATGGAAGCCACGCAAGCTCGACGTAAGGCTTACCATGACAGTTTCATCAAGCACAAGGAGTTCAAAGAAGGTGATTTGGTCTTAGCCTATGATTCACGATTTGGTAAGTTTCCTGGCAAGCTCCAACAGCGGTGGATGGGCCCCTATAAGGTACTTGCAGTCAACCCTAATGGCTCTGTCCAAATACAGACCGTTGATGCCTCCGATGATCCCTTTCTGATTAATGGATATCGCCTGAAGAAGTACTTCCCTCCTTGGGGATCTTGACAATTACGGACACTTGATCCTTTCCCTCGTTGGCGCGGCATTGTACTTCTTATGATGCTACTTCTGATAGCCGTTCTTCAAACACTCCTGATGAAGTGGACGCAACCCTCTGTCCCCTCAAAACCCCCTTCCAGCCTTGATCTCTTATCCGCTATTTTCCACCAGCATCAGTGGAGAGGTTGGTTCTGACACATGGTTTTTCAACCATTCCCTTGTTCAATTTGAAAAAAAAAAGAAAGAAAAAAAAAAGAAAAACAAAATATATCGGTCATGGGAGAAAAGGACTTAGGTCCCTGTCATGACGACCTATTCTTCGAGAAAAGGTGGAAACACCCTCGAGAATAGGGGAAAACAAGAAAAAGAAGAAAAAAAAAAGAAAACAAAGAAGAAAAAAAAAAAAAACAAAACAAATCTGTTATGAGAGAAAAGGAAGCAATTCCCTGTCATAGCGGGCCTCGTTCCAAGAAAAAGTGGTAAACACCCTTGGGCGGGAAGCTGGCTGTGGAAAAGGTGGTGACACCCAGCAGTCCAGAAAGTGGATTCATTAATTGATATCCCTAGGATCCAATTCTGACGCTGCCTCCCTTGGTACGCTGTGTCCTGGGTCTTTCTGCAAAGTGACTACCTGTCCTCTAGTAGACGACATGTTCCTATCCAACACAATATTCGATTTGATGGCTACCTCCCTGGGTACGCCTCTTCAACAACTGATGACGCGATCTTCATCGACAAACAATCGAGTGATGTGAGCTTTCATCCTAACCGGATGGGGAAGTGAGTAAGGTTGCCTTCTGTATCTATCATCAACGAGTGAGACAGAGGGTGGGGCGAGAGACCAGTCTTTTCCCTTCCAATCGAATGAGAGGTGAGAAGTATGAATGAAGTGTTGCACGCACGGGATGGGCCTCTCAAAGCACAAAGCACAATTTGTTTCTGTGCACTGCACCATAAGGCTCCCTGGCCTTCCTTCTCGCACCATATGCCAACACAGGGCGGGATGCACTGTTGCACCATCAATGGCGCACAAGGCATACAACCTTTGCACAAGTGACTATGAGGATTACATCAATGGGTTTCAGGAAAAGGCTGCCCTCCTGTATCTATCACCAGAGAGTGAGACAGAGGGTGGGCTGAGTGTGACAGGAGTTTCTTCAATCAAATACCGAGAGGTGAGAATGAGGGACGTTACGACACTTGGAGTCAGGTATGTTCCCGTTTTCCTATGCACCCACGGGATGGGTCTTTACCGTCAACACAAACCACATCACCCTGTGCGGTACACTGCACCATAAGGCTCCCTTGCCTTCCTCCTTGCACCTATGCCAGACGGGTTGGACGCACTAATGCACCATCAACTGTGCACCCTGGCATACTCCTTTCTACACCATTTCCCCCTTGTCGATTCCTCACACGGGTATGAGATATGGGTTTTAATCATTCTTTCTCGAGTGATATTAGTCATGGGGCGAGTGACTGTTCCTTCATTTCCATTGAGTGACTGTGAGTTGAGTGCAATATCCCTCATCATCGACGAATTTCCTGCGATTCCTTCCATCAGTTACCTCCCTGGGTGCTGCCACGTGGTCCCTGCCATGACGGACGTGCGCGCTGTAAAGATGCTTTGGTCCCTCCAGCGCCGACAACAACACTGGACGTGCCGTCGACACTCAACCTTGATTCTTGACGAAACGGGCCAAGTTTTTCTAACCCTACAACTTTTGTTTCTTAGTGATGGTCATGTTTTAAGTGTGGGGAAGTTAGTGGATGGTCTGTGGCGTGGTCCTAGGTCCCTGTTGTTTGGTTAACCCTATCCGTTAAGGTCTTAAGTGTGGGGACGCGTCCCTGCGCGTCTACATTGCATACTCATCTGCATATGCCTTATTTTGCTCATGCATGTATACCATGACTTGCTTTTATCCTAATGGGGTCCCTTCCCACCCACCCGGTTATGTCCCCCCCACCCTTGGGGCTGTTCCCTTGCAGTTTTCCTTCCTTCCTTGATTTTGCGGTCCTTCTATGTGAATGCACCCTACGTTCACTTAAATCCACATCCAACCTTATAGCCCTGTTCCTCCCATTGAACGGTCCATTTTTCCTTTTTACCTACCCCTGTTCTGGTGCACGGTTTGTGAGATATTAATTTTTGAAGCATTTTACACGATTCAGACGGTTTTCCATGTGAACGCGCTTTTCTTGCTTTGAAACCATGATCTGACGTCATAGCCCTGACCACAGCTTTTCCCCTGACATTTTTCCTTTTTATTCCGCATCAGTCTGATACACGGTTTGTCCGTTATTAATTTTCCGGGTTTTCGCGACTTTTTCGTGTGTATTTTTGACATTTTTCTATGTGACCTTGCCCTATTGGCCTCAAAATTCCAATTTGATTTGACAACCGTGTCCGCTGTGCCTTCCCCTACCTTTTCCCTTTTTCCTCTACCCTTTTTCGATGTTCGGATTTTTACTTATTAAATTTTAAATGACTTTTCGGGAGTATTTTTGGAGTTTTTCACATGTGAACCCCTCCTATTTCCGCCAAAACTACGTTTTAACATGATAACCCTGTGCCACCCCTTCCTGCGCACATTTTTCCTTCTTATTGCATGTCATTCCGGTGAACGGTTTGTTCGATATTAATTTCCGATCCCATTTTCGGGTTTGTTTTTTGGGTTTTTCCCATGTGAACGCGTCTTATTTCCGTCGGAATTATGTTTTGATATGATAGGATTGTCGGGCACATCTTTTTGCACAGTTTTCCTTTTTTCCACACCTCCTTCTGATGCACGGATCTTTCGATATTAATTTTTAAATTGCGTTTTTGGCTCGTTTTTTGTGTTTTTTGCACGTGAACGTCCTTTATCCTTCCCGGCACCCCCGTTCCGTATTTTTCCTGTTTCCTTCCTGTCGTCCTGCCCACTTTTCGTTTTTACGATATTTCGTTTTGACATCCGGATTGGGAGTTATTAATTTTTCTGTATTTTTGTGTTTTTTTCTCGCGCCCGTTTTGCGCGTGAACGCGCCCGTTTTCGATTTAACGCGTCTCCACGCGCCCCGGTCGTGTCCGCGTACCCCGTACCGTCATCCTCGCGTCATTTCAATCCCGTCACGGCAAATTTTTTTACCCCGCCCCGCGCACGTGCGCGGGACGGGGATCCGTCCCCTCTTGACCCCGCCCATCCTCCCTTCCCCCTGCCCGCCCACCTTTTATTTCAAAAACTAAAAAAAAAATATTTCAAAAAAAAAAAGGGTACCCCTCCCGCCAACCGTTTCTCTCTCTTCTCTCTCTTTTTCTTTCTTTCTCTCTCTCTCTCTCTCTCCCTCTCTGCACGTCCTCTCCCTCTCCCTTCTTCTTTCTTCTCTTCCCTCTCCTCTCTCTTCTTTCTTCTTTCTTCTCTCTCCTCTCCCTTCTCTCTCCTCCTTCTCTCCTGCCCGCCATTCTTTCTTCTTCCTCCCTACCTTCTCCCTCTTCCTCCTTCCCTTCTCCCTCTTCCTCCCTACCTCCTCCCTCTTCCTCCTTCTTCTCCCCTCTTCCTCCCCTCCCTCCTCCTCTTCCTCCCCTTCTCCTTCCTCTCCTTGCCCAGCGCTGCCCACCACCTCGTCGTCGCCAGAGCCTCGAGCTCACTCCCAATTCCTGCACACCAAGCAGGTCTCTGAACTTGCGTAGCTTCTCTGTGCCCAATGCCTTCGTAAATATGTCACCTACCTGATCCTCTGTAGTACTGACATAAACTAGATCAATAAGACCTAGTAAAACGCTCTCCCGCACATAGTGATAATGCACCTCAATGTGCTTTGTTCTAGCATGATAGACTGGGTTATTTGCCAAGTTTATACTGCTCATGTTGTCACAATAAATGACAACTGGCCCATCTGTAGGCTGATGCATATCATAAAGTAGCTTATGCAACCAAGCTACCTCACATGCAGCCATTGTTGCACCCCTGTACTCAGCCTCTGTGCTCGACAAGTCGACTGTAGGCTGTTTCTTGCTGCTCCAAGTGACTGCAGCACTCCCAAAAGAGAATACATATCCAGTGGTAGATCGTCTATCAGAAATACTACTAGCCCAATCAACAACAGTGTATCCATGCAGTTGTATCTGAATCCTAGTCTCATAATATAGTCCATACTGCAATGTGGACTTCACATACCTGAGTATGCGTCTAGCCGCATCCAAATGTGGTTTTCTTGGAGACTGCATAAACTGACTTACCAATCCAACAACATAGCTCAAATTTGGCCTGGTAATAGTCATATAAATCAAACTTCCTACTATGCGTCTGTACATAGTAGGGTCTTCGAGAAGCTCACCTGCATCTGCGCTCAACTTCACATTCTGCTCCAAAGGAACTGAAATAGGCTTACAGCCTATCATCCCATATTTGGACAGTATGTCCAATCCATACTGCCTCTGTAAGAGCCATATCCCACTTGGTGATCTAATCACCTCAATGCCCTAGAAATAATGCAGCTCTCCCAGATCCTTCATCTCAAACTTTTGCTTCAATAGCATTTTCACATGAAGGATATCTTCATCATTGTCACCTGTCATAATCAAATCATCAACATAAATGACAAGTAGCATAATACCTTTCTCTATTTTTCTCACATAAAATGAGAAATCTGCCTTGGAAATATGAAAGCCAATAGTGACAAGATACTGTCCTATCTTGTCAGACCATGCTCTAGGTGCTTGCTTCAAGCCATACAAGGCTTTCTTCAACCTACAAACAAACTCAGGATGAACAGCATGCACATAACCTGGTGGCTGCTCCATATAGACCTCTTCTTGCAAATCACCATGCAAGAAGGCATTCTTTACATCCATCTGATGTAAAGACCATTCCTTTGATACAGCCATAGCAATGACTGCTCTTACGGTTGCCATCCTTGCAACCGGACTGAATGTTTCTTCATAGTCAATACCATATGTTTGTGCATACCCCTTGACTACTAATCTTGCCTTGTATCTATTCACAAAACCATCTGCATTGTGCTTCACCTTATAAACCCACTTACAACCAATTGCATTCTTATCTTTAGGCAAAGGTACCAATTCCCATGTAGCATTTGCTTCCAAGGCATCCATTTCTTTATCCATGGCTTTCTCCCATTTTTCTTTTCCAATGGCTTGCTCAAAAGAAGTGGGTTCTGGTTCCTGTATCACTTTGACCATATAGGCATAGTGAATGGTTGTAAATCCATCATATTTCAGCCTATCCACAGGATACCTAGCTCTGGTAGACCTGCGCAAAGTAGGTTCACTCCCAGGTGCTCTCAAAACATCCATGGTCTTCCTTACTCCAGGTGTAACAATAGAAGGAATACCCAACTCATCATCAATGCTCTGTTCTGAGCCACTGGATTCACCATCCACATAAGAGTGACTTGCATTCACATCAAACATGGGCTGATCTACCTTCTCTTTTCCTTTTCGTGATACCTACATACCACTATCTACATTGCTTTGAGAAGATTCTCCTGATCTCAATCTGCCTGTCCATGGCAAAGAATGTGAACCACTGCTAGAGGATGCTCCAGGTCCACTAATATTTTGTAACTGCTGCTGTGAATTCTGTGCAGCATTACCACTTTGTGCATCTACATCATCAATCACATTTATAGTTTATACCAGCTACTCATCTCATAAAAAATAACATCTCTACTCACTGTAAACTTACGAGTAGAAGGGTTATAGCATCTATAACCTTTCTACTGCTGTAGAGAGTAACCAATAAAGATGCACTTCTCAGCTTTTGGATCCAACTTGGATCTCAACTCATCTGGCACATGAACATAGGTAATGCAACCAAAAAATTTCAAATGAGAAATATTTGGTTTCCTACCAGTATACCTCTCCTTTGGAGTCATCCCATGTATTGCTGCAGTGGGAGTCCTGTTCATTATGTAGACTGTTGTAGCAACTTCTTCAGCCCAGTAAAAATCTGGCAAGTCTTTTTCATTGAGCATGGCACGAGATACCTCTCCAATATGCCTGTTTTTCCTTTCTGTAATTCCATTTTGTTGTGGGGTATGACTGCATGAATATTGCTGCTTTATGCCATGCTCCTGCAAGAACCTTGCAAACTCATTTGAGAGGTACTCTCCCCCTCTATCTGACCTTAGGCATTTTATTTGCAGGCCTGTTTCTTTTTCAACCATAGCTTTAAGAGTTTTGAAATGCCCAAAAACTTTACTTTTCTTTTTCATAAAATATACCCAAATTTTTCTGCTATAGTCATGGATAAAAGTGACAAAATAATGACAGCCTCCAAGAGATGCAGCTTTAGTAGTCCACACATCAGAGTGGATTAATTCCAATGGCTTCTTACTCTCTTGAACATGTCTAGGAAATAGTTTCCTTGCCTGTTTTCCAAACTGACAGGCTTCACATACCTTATGCATTTCTGCAAACTTGAATTTAGGCAATCCTGCAACAATATTTTGGGCCTACATTGATTTAAGTTGCTGTACATTAACATGACCAATGCGTTTATGCCAGATATCAATATCTGCAACTACACCGGTCCCATGTGCAAACATTACTGCACTCAATTGAGGCATGTCTGCATCCAATGTAAACATTCTGCCCTTCTTCTTTCCTTTTGCTATCAAGCGACCTTTATTTTTCATATCCTCAACAAAGCATCCACGAGGATTAAATCTGACCTGTAAGCCCTGTTCAACCATTTGACCAACAGAAACTAGGTTCTTGGTGATATTCGGGACATGAAATACATCCGATAGGTATTTCTTTTTCCCATCCTGCCTAGACAAAGGAAATTTTCCAATCTACACAATAGGATGTGCAGTATCATCACCAGTCTCCCCAAATCCTGGTTTTTCCATTTTCCTTGCATCCTCCATCCATTTTGCATGACATGTCATGTGGTTTGATGTACCTGAGTCAACATACCATACATCGTTGCTTTCTTCTACACTTATCACAGAATTGTTCATGTGCTGCACCATAAACAAATGCTCATTTCTGTCATCACCCTGTCTACTAGAAGATGCATAATTCCCTTGTTGCAATTTTCCATTCATGATGTCATTCTGGTTTTTATAGCAGTCTTTAGCCATATGACCCATTTTACCACAGTAGTAGCATTCAACATTACTGTTTGTATTTTGGCCTCTTTGCCATCCACCACGACCTCTTTGGCTCCCCCTGCCTCTAGAGTTACCACGTCCTCCTCCATAGGACTGGTTTTCTTGAGTTTGCTGCATATTCTGCTTTCTACCACGGCCTCCAAATCGGCCTCCTCTACCTCTGCCTCTACCTCTTCCAGCATTTGAGTAGAAGACAGCTTCTTTTGAAGTTCCTCCTGAAGAAGATGCACCGCCATTTCTCTGCTCCTCAGAAATTAGAAGAGCAATAAACTCCTCAAAATCAGGAAATCTTTCACGGACGGAAATGGATGTTCGGAACTGTGCATAATCCCTTCCTAGACCATTCAAGGTCACAAAAACTAAATCATCATCTTCCACTGGCGACCCAATGGAAGCAAGCGCATCTGCAATCTTCTTCACCTTCATGTGATAGTCATTGATGCTCATATTTTCTCTTTGCACATTGTGCAACTCTTGCTTGAGCTGCATTTTCCTGGCTTGCGTATTTGTGCTATACATTTTTGACAAATTATCCCATGCCTCCTTTGGCGTACTTGCATCCTGAATATGCACAATCATAGAGTCTGAAATGTTGATAGACAGCCAATACATAACTTTCCTGGCTCTCTCATGCCATGCTTTAAATGCTTGCATTTGCTGTTGATCGGGAACATCAGGAAGAACTGGTTCTTCTTCATTTCCTACAACAAATTCCCAATATCCTTTTCCCATAAGGAAATTCGTCATTCTAAACTTCCATGCTTGGAAGTTGTTCTTGTCAAGCTTTTCAGTTACAATCTGTGAAAGAGAATCATATGCCATTATAGAACACTGCAAAAAATTATGTCACTGCAAAAAAAAACACAGCTTCACCCTCACAAGGGAAAATCTGCAAAGCTGGTGAAAGTGGTATTTGACCACACAGTCACTTCCTGGTGACGATTTTGCATAAACAGGAACCAAGGATGATTCTGTAACTCCCAATGTCTCTGCACACAAGCATACGATGCAATTTCTGTGGTAACTTTTCACCGACCTATAGAACAGTGGTCACACAGCATAAAACAGGGCCTTTTCCTGAGTGCGTGCAGAAAACTTCCGCCTCCAAAACAGGCCCCAAAATGGCCTCAAATCAAAAAAACAGGTCACTAAGGGCTAAAGCCCTTGCCCGCAGTATATACTGCCCTCTTGCTTCACTGCGAAGGGCGTTTCAACCTGAGAGAATGCACTCCTGCACTTTCCGGCTGTGCTACCTGCAGAGACTTGCTCCCAAACCAGAAAAATGAAAGCAACACTGGTCTTCTTACCAAAACACCGCGAACTTGGCTTGCTTTCTTGAGCTCCTTACCACGAACAAGGTTCTGATACCATGTCAAGATTGTGGAAGAGAAGGAAGGAGTCTCACTTGTAGCTTTCTTGCTTGCACAATGGGGGAATACACACAAGGGTGGAGGCTGAAAATAATTTTCCTCTTCTTAGTTTGTGTAAGCCAAAAGAACTCTAGTACATAAAAATAGAAGAACCCTATATATGGGTCTCAAACCAAACTCAACTAACTAAGGTGGCATTCTAACTAAGCCACAAACTAGAGTAGATAAGAATAGCTGTCATCTAGCTATTATTCATGGGCGGTGTACCAATCGCATCTGCAACTGACAAGTCGGTGACATAAATGCACAACGGTCACCCTGGCATATCACGAGTGGAGCTCGATATCTCAACACCCAGGCAGTGTCTAGAAACTATGGACGAAGGCCTAAGGGAGAGGTGTGCTGCATCACCGAGCAAGGAGGGGGGAGCCTTCAGTCGGTGGCCTCAACGGCCCTATAGCAGCTAACAGGGGGGTGCTGACATGTGTAGAAGGGGGGTGTAGCCTCTTGTCTCCTCTCGCGAGGGGAGAAGCCTCCCCTATATGAGGGGAGGGGAGGAGGTAGGTGACATGGCCACCCCTCCCACTTGGGGGGCTGTAAGCCCCCTAGCACCATCACTCCCTCTCTCTCTCTCTCCGATGTGTTGTCGGCGAGGAGAGAGAGAGGGGCTAAAAATTTTTGAACTTATGAAAAAAAATCATTTTCTTTTAAAATTCCAGGGGGAGGGTTCATGTGGCCCATTACATTCTCTCCCCCTTAGAGGAATCGAGATGTCCTCATCTCGAGAGGACTTGGGGGTATTTTTGGTTGAGAGTATCTTCGTCCATCCAAGTGGCATCCTCTTCATGAGGTATTCTCTCAAGGTCCGTGACCTCAAATGCCTCTCCTTGACATCTAAGACTCTGTCAAGCTGTAGCTCAAGGACTCCTTGGCTATGCAATACAATTTACTGATAATCTAGTAGATGATTCGGATTAGGTAGATACTTTTTCAATAGGCTAACATAGAATACATTATGAACCTTTAGGGTTGCCGGCAGTTGTAGTCTGTAAGCATTAGGTCCTAGGCACTTAGTGATCTTATAAGGTCCACAATATCTTGGACTCAGCTTCTTGTACTCTCCCAAGGACAGTGAACTCTTTTTAGGGTGTACGCGAATGAAGATCATATCACCTTCAACGAAGGATCTGTCTTGTCGCTTCAAGTGCACGTAAGCCTTCTGTCCTTTCTTGGCGGCTTGGATGCCTTGTATTATTGATTTGATTTGGTCAATCTATGTCTTCCAGCATCTACCTTGAAGCTTCTACCCTCAAAGTTGGATCCAAGAAGCTCAAAGGAGTACGACAATCGTGCCCATACAATGCTTGAAAAGGGGTCATGTGAATACTTTGTTGGTAAGAAGCATTGTAGGAAAACTCAACAAGTGGCAAATATTGAATCCACTTTTTGGGTTCGCGACAGTAGTATGCCCTAAGCATATCTTCAATGACTTGGTTGATTCGTTCCGTTTGACCATCAATTTGGGGATGGTAAGCTGTAGTGAAACATAGTTGAGTCCCAATAGCCTCGACAATAGCCCTCCAAAAGTGTGATGTGAAGAGAGAGTCACGATCACTAATGATTCTTCTGGGTAACCCATGCAGTTTGAATATTTCCTTGATGAATAATCTTGCAATGTGTGAGGCTTTATAGTTTATCTTGACAGGGATGAGATGTGCAACCTTGGTGAGCATATCTACTACAACCATAATAGAGTTGTATCTTTCCTGAACTTGGGGTAGGCCAACAAAAAAGTCCATACTAATGAATTCCCATTTCATTTGGGGAATGTCAAGTGGTTGCAATTTCCTTGGCATTTTGACATGTTCTGCCTTAATGCGTTGACAAGACAAACATTCTCTGACATATTTGAGAACATCACCCTTGAGCCTATCCCAATAATAGCTCTTCTTGACCGCATTAAGGGTCTTGGCATAGCCAAAATGTCTGAGAAAGGGGAGTCATGGGCTTCCCAAAGTACCTTCTACTTGAGAGATTGGCTTGCAGGGATACATAATCTTGTCCTAAAGTAGAAAAGTCCACTACTGACAGAGAATTCTTGATACTTTGTCTTTAGCTTCGGGTCTTGATCCTTGACGGGGATCTCCCTTAGCAATTTCTGATAGACTGGGTCATGCCATGCCTCTTCTCTAGCTAGCTCAAGAATTGGATTGTTTGGCATTGATACCTTTGTGGCTAGTGACCTTGCTGTTGATGGATCTTGCAAAATAAGAGAGTTTAGAAATGCCTTGCAACTGAGCGCATCAGCAACTACATTCTCTTTTCCAGGCCTATATTTGATTTCAAAGTCATATTCTTCCAGCACTTCGATCCATCGATGCTGCCTCATGTTGAGCTCATTCTAGGAGAAGATCCATTTAAGACTCTTGTGGTCTGTCACTAAGGAAAATTTATTACCTAGTAGGTAATGTCTCCAAAGTTTGAGAGCATGGATGATAGCCAACAACTCCAGATCATGGGTAGCATAATTCCTTTCATGGCTCTTCAATTTCCTTGATGAATATGCTATGGGGTGACCTTCTTGCATAAGCACACATCCTAAAGCAAGTGCACTAGCATCAGTTACCACCTCAAACTCCTTACTAAGATCGGGAAGTTTCGGGATGGGTGCTAATACTAAGCTTTGCTTTACTTTGTCAAAGTTGGTATGTTCAGCAAGTGACCATACAATTGCAACTTTCTTCTTTAGTAGATCAGTCAGAGGTGCTACAATCAAAGCATAATATTTGATGAAGATCCTATACCATCCTGTTAATCCAAGAAAGCTACGTATTTCTTTGACAGAAGTTGGTGTTGGCCATTCTAGAACATCTTTGACCTTGGCTGGATCTACTGAAATTCCTTTCGCTAATACAATGAATCCCAGATATTCAATCTATTGCTTGAAAAATGCACACTTCTTCTTCTTGGCATAAAGCTTGTGTGCTCTCATTGTTTCAAGAACAATGCAAAGCTAGGGTTCATGATCTTCCTCTTATTTAGAATAGACTAGGGTATCATCAAAGAAGACGAGTACGAAGTCATCAAGATAGGGTCGAAAGATATCCTGCATTAACCTCTTGAAGGTAGCAGGAGCATTTGACAGCCCGAATGACATGACTAGGAATTCAAAGTGTCCATACCTTTAGCTAAATGCAGTCTTCAGGATATCTTCTTCCTTGATCCTTATCTGATAATACCCAGATCTGAGATCTATCTTAGAGAAGATCTTTGCACCTTGAAGACGGTCAAGTAATTTATCTATTCTTGGAATGGGGTATTTATTTTTTATGGTTGATTGATTCAATCCTCTATACTCAATGCATAGCCGAAGCGTTCCATCTTTCTTATTTTGGAACATCATTGGAGCTCCCCACGGCGAATTGCTAGGATGGATGTAGCCTTGGTCTAACAGTATCTTGAGTTGCTCTTTTAGTTCAATAGCTTCTGGGATGGATATCCTATATGGCCTCTTTACGACTAGTGCAGCTCGTGGCGCCAGCTTGATTTCCTTGTCGACTTCCGTTTGAGGAGGAAGTTCTATCAGCTCCTCAGGAAATATATTTGCGTATTCCTTAATCATGAAGGTTCTTCCCCAGATTCCTGATTCTGATCTAGCTTATTTAGTTTAATCAGATAGACAGGTAGGCCCTTCCTAACTCCTTTTATTATCTGTGTTGCTTTTGCCAGCTGTATTTTTGGCTTACCAGCCTCTCCTTGAGTTGTAACTAGTTCTTCTTTAGAATTTTGAAAGGAGACTTGGCCCTTTCCACAGTGGATGTGGGCATCATTGGGTATTAGCCAATCCATTCCAAGTAAACATTCGTGAACACCTAGGTTCATTACCCTGAATCTCACTGAAGTCGGTTTTCCACTTAGTAGGAATTTCACCTTAGCAGTTTGCCTAGTACAAGAGACCTCACGACCATTTGCCAATTCCACAAGTTAAGTAGGTGTCTATTCTGGCTATCCCTAGCCTTTTTGCACAGATTGGTGAAATAAAGGAATGTGTACTGCCATAATCAATTATGGTTTTGAAGCTTTTACCTTCATAATCCAATGGAGTTTGGATCACCGAGAATTGGAAATTCAGACCCTTCTTGTGAAGAGCAACGTGAACCGTTGCCCTTTGAATGTCAGCGTCCATGGATGGATCTTCTTAATCGCTCAACTCCTTGTTGGAAATACTGGAGGTTCTCCCTCTTGCCATGATAGTGGCTCCTTGGCCATATGCGGCTCCTTGGAATGGCCCTTGGCGATGTCCTTTGCTAAGCTTGGGACACTGCCTTTTGAAGTGTCCGGGCTCGTTGCAATGGAAGCAATGTAGATTGCGGTCATTACCTCGTGTAGGAACAAAGTTGTTGATAGCATTGGTCCTAGCTTTCTTCCTTTGTCCCTGATTTTGACCCTGCGCTCTCTTAGTTTGAGCCCTATACATTCCCTTGTTCTGATCCTTGTAAGGCGAAGTCTTGTTGTTCCTTGGCTTGGTCTGAACCTCCTGTATTATTGGGGCAGCTTAAATGAGTGCATCTTGTAGGTCCCTTGGGCACATTGATTCCAAGTGGGTGTTTATGGGGGGATTTAACCCAGCACAAAACTTTGACACTTGTTGTGTCATATCCATTGGAGGTGCGTACTTTAGGAGAGAAATGAACTTTGAATAACATGCATCAAGGGATAGTCCGAGCTGCTTCAATTCATAGAATTCGTTCATCTTCTGTGTGTGGTAGGCAGGTGGTAAATACCTCCCTTGCACACCTTCCTTACGCTTCTCCCAAGTGACTGTTCCTTCCGAGATCGCTTGGTCTCTGCACCATTGTTTCCACCAAAGTCTTGCTTCGCCTGTAAGCTTAAGTTTGGCGAGCATGGCTTGGTTAGCAAGTGCAGTTCGTGTTGCCTCAAAATAGTTCTCCATGGACTCGGTCCAGATCTCAGCGTCAACTTGAACGGTCCTTCCCTTGCCATCAAACTCAAGTGGCTTAATTTGTTTGAGAAGGAACTTCTTCTCTTGAATCACAACCGAACTTAGTGTAGGGATTGGACTTGGAACCTGCATTTGGGGTTGCGCCTGGGCAATAAGATTCTTTATGTGAAAAACTTATCAAATGTTTCCCATAATACGTTAATATGACCAGTTTTAGCTTTTAGCCAAGTGACCTAATCACTTAATTCCTTTGCCAACATTTATAATCAGGATAGACAATAGTAAGAAGTCTTATTCATTCATGAGGGCATAGCCCTTTGACTACATTTATTTTGGAAAAGTAGAACAAGCTAATTGGTATATCAATTTAGGGAAAATAGGATTGTGTTACAATCGGCTACAGGAATAAGTAATAATATGGAGTGGAATCATGGATTTTCATAGCGCCGTAGCACTTTGATTCTATCGGCAAGGATCACCCGAGTCACTTCTTCATACACATACTTGTTCTATTTGACTTGCCAACCGCCAACATGTAGGGTTGCGTTTGTGTGAGCTTTGACAAAGATGAACAGCTTTACGATCTTTAAATCCTCCTACCATATTATGCTAGGCTTCACTAAGCTTAGGCTATGCCCCGACTATGCCCAGTCATGGTGGTTGGCTATGCTTGCCTATGCTAAAGTCATTTTAGACTAGGCCTCACTAGGCTTAGGCTAAGTATTGATTTAATTGCAATGATTGAATTACTATATAATTGTTGATTCTTATGTAGTTAGGGTGCATTTATGCTATTTCTTGCTAGAAGAAAAGGAAAGAAAAGTCATCAACTAATCAAAAGTAAACTTACTTATATTTACTTTGATATTTAGTTTATTCTTTTATAATCATTGTTTGCTATAGTAATAGTCACTACAAGATATAAGCTTATACCGACGTTAAAAGCGACAAAAATGTAAATAACAAAATTTACCCTCGTCATCGCAAAAAGCGTCGTTATTGGTGACGCCATAGAATAGTCGGTATTAGCGTTTGTATCAACGTCACAACTAACAATGGGTGAAGGTAAATTTGTGATGCTGATACCGACGCTCTGCGATGCAAATAATGATAGGTGAAGGTAAATTTGCGACGCTAATAGCGACGATAACAGGGTAGCACTGTGTGCTTTATTTGGGCCATACAAAATAGTTTCTGCACTGTGTACAATGCTCGTGTAAACAAAAACAAAGTGTACTTAAATCATAACACTGATACATGAAATAAATACATGATCGCATAATGAAATCGACTAGTACAATCATGACAAGATATCACTACTACATAGAAAATGTCTACACAGATCAAGCGACTAAAAAAGAAGGGTGTGTGAGATCAAGGGATCCAAGGGCGAGCTACATATCCTCGCCATCTGAAAGCTCGTCCGGTCACAAAGGAGCATTGAACGGACTGTGAAAAAAAAGAAACAATTACACATCAGTCCACCATACAACAATGCATCCTAATTAAACATGGTAACTACGGACAAGAAAGATGAGTGACTTACAGGGCTGCCACGTCTATACAAGTGGTCGATCAATGCAATGAGACCGTGCCTCTCTGCATATCGAGTCTCAAGGCCGATCGGATCATGATTTGTAATGGAGTGCTGCAAAGTAAACAAAATACTAACTGTTAGAAACGTGATTGTCAGTACAAAGGATATTGCAAAAAAAAAAGCAAGCAAAACAAAAGAAAAACTTACAAAGTCCTCTAGATATGTCTTGTGGCTGCCACTCCCAAGATGATGGACCACTCTGGCCTCTAGTCATGCCCTCCCCACCTCGCGCTACTGACTCCAACGTCCTAGAGAATCTGTAGCCTTCTCCCTCAGTCGGCACCAGTCGCCCGTGTCTAGCCACTCACGCTTTACAACCCCACTCTTGAGTGCCTTGTGTGCGTTCGATCGTCTGTGTGACATATATGCACGCATGCAGTCCATCATCCAACTCGTACAAAATCTATCTGCTATGGCTGGAACCAGAAACTCCTCATGCAAGGATGCTACTATGTAGTCCTTGCTCCCCTCGAGTATGTTTTTCCAGTGATCTAAGACGTTGTACCAAAAAACTTGTTGGCACAACTCTCTCATGTGAGCCATCACCCTCCTTCCCTCATCATTCATGATGATTGTTCCTGACCTATCATTGACAAGATAGGCATATCCCTCTGGGATATACCTAAGATGGGTCCTCTCCCACCTGTGTCCATGCTCTTGAGCATATCCAAGAGACCCCTGTACATCCGATGTACCGACTGGGATAGTATCTATTGGTGTCCTGGAGGTGACGCAACTCCAGCAAAATGATGAGACAGAGACACCACGTTCATGCCTCCACAGTAACCACCTGAGCCATGCTCCCTGGAACTACCATGAGATCGAGGAGTCACACCTGTATCCCGTGCCGACCACGGGCTCACTGCGTCCGTATCTCTACAGCATCCCCCTGACGCTAAAGCACTTCCTCCCTCTGACCCAAGTCTGGAGCGTTGACCTCATCTGCTCGAAGCTTATGCATCTAATCGCGCCAAAGTAGATCTAGTAAAGCAGCCTAACGATGTCCAAGTCAGCTCTTGGTCTGCCATGTCTCTGAATCTTGCCATCTGATATGGAGACATTCACGTGAAGATATCTTGTAACTCCTCATCGCTTATCCCTCGATTCATCTTGAAAAGGTCACTTGAACAGACAAAAAATGATGTTAGCATAATCAATTTAAATCATACAAAGCACAGTAATATAAATCTTAAAAAAATGATATCACTCAAAATGCATATCTTATATACCCTTATAAGCGATTAGTCAATGAATTGAGTAAGTGGATGCTCCAAGTATGAAGTATCCTATGGTCCCATGTCAATCTCCTGACACAACTCAGCACACACTGGAAGGTTGATAGACATGTCACCACAAAAGGATAAGTCCACCTCGTTCTTAAAGAATTCTTGGACTCCTGTATTTCCATCATTGTTAGCCAATGCTAGCTCCTCTATATGCTCCAAGCTTTCGGTGGCCTCCACCCCTTGCAATATTGACCCCTCTATTTGCATATTGTCCTCATCTATGCTCAAAACATTGCTTTGATTATATACTCTTGCACTTCAGGGAGCTAAAGGTATAACATACCACCATCGAGGTTGTCAGGGGTTTGGATAGAAGATTACCTGTTCACAAACACGTACAAGAGAGATTAAACTATTGTGACATGTACCATGTCATAATACAATTAACAAACAAACGAGTTCATGCACCTATTCACAATGGGCCAATAACACAAAGGATTCGCGAAAATCTATCCATTTTTTTTCGAAATCTATTTTGAGAAATCCAGATGGCCTCGTCGAACTATTGCTCCAACTCTTTCAAGTACCACTTTGAACCACTACACATCGAATAGTATCATGGAGAAGCTACGGTAATCCATCATAACAATACTTTGCAAGTTTCCAAAATAGGTCATCTCATCTATAACCATGTTTGGATCCATTTCTCATCGTCGGCTCTCCTGCTCAAACCTTGTCATGATATCATAGTCCATTGTGGATCACATTTTGTCAATACGCTCCACGTGAAAATGTCATCCACGCGACCACACTGCACTATATTTTGTACTATACATTGAAACACTCAAATTAGTTGTCATATATAAAATGTAGATACGAAAAATCCTAAACATGTCATCACCTTTGGACTACATCCCCTCGAGAATTCCCACTCCTCCATTGAGACATCTGCCCCTTCGCGAGATGCTATGGTCAAAGCTCCATGCAACCATCATGTTAACATGAAACGTGGCATCTCCTCCATGCCCTCAGGATATCGAATCAATCGATGGTGTATATTACGTCGTCAAAATACAGATCGTGCTTCCTCTTGATCTTGCCTAGCAATCTGGTACCTTGCGAGCCACATCTCCATAGAGGCATGGTGCAATATACAAAAGAAATTCACCTTCTCCTCCATTGCAACATCCATTCTTTTTTCTATCCCATTTTCAACCACCACATCTCGGGTCAGTCTATCATCGTCATTCAGTGGCCATAGCATTTTGTTGTCTGGATCCACCGTTGGTAGCCATTGTGAAATATGCACTAGGGCCTCAGACACCAACCAACCTTCATCCATGCTACCTTTTGGACAAGCTCATTGTCGCACAAAGCTTTTCATGGTTTTCATGAAGTCCTCCAAGAAGAAGAGCATCCATCGCATATGGACAGGTCCAACAATCTCCACTTCATCTACAAGATGTACAAGAAGGTGGATTTGTATCGCGAGCATGCTAGTAGGTAGGTATTTCTCAAAGAGACAGACCGTCTCCACTGCTCCCCGCCTCACGGATTCAATAGACGACGTCTTAATCTTGTTCTGTGAGATCCATTGCACCAAAGTCAACAACCTGTAAATGGCCCCACGTATTTCAAGAGTAAGGCACCATGCAATCTCAATCGGTAGTACAAACGGTCACAAATGAGAAAGCATTATGAACAATGGCCACACTCCAAATAGCAAAATGTGCACGCCAATTACAATCCATTCCTAGTACAAACCTGACATATCTTATGCCAGTCATGGGATTTTAGCCCTGATAATTGGTCATCCTTAGAAAATGTGGACCTGAGAGAACGCATCATACCCGTCGGAGTGTGGATAGACTTGACTACTTGCATCACAATGAGCTCTTATTTAGTGGACAAAACCCAAGGAGCGTGAGGTATCTGCATGCAACCATCAGCACTCGACTGCGGCCAAAGCGCCTCCATCTTGTCTACCTCCTTCAAATCCATTTGTGCCCCTATAGTGTCTCTCTTTCCTATGATGTGGTCCCATAGCAAGCTGCCCACATTCTTCAAAATATTCATGGGATCCAACAAGTGGTTGATCTGTAAGTGGGTCCAATATGGCAACTCGTAGAAAACTAAGAACCGTCGCATTCCGTTTGGATGTGACTCTGCATGGACCATTTTCAGCTTGTACTAGCTTGCGGCATTCATATGTGTCGGAGGTCGTCGAAGAAAACCTTCCCTGAGTTCATGACCCTCTGGTAAGAAAGCGGCGTGTCCTTGATATACCATCTTCCTCATGGTTCGTAACCTTCGGAAGTCTAACTGTGGCCCGCACAATGGACATGCATGATAACTGGAGCCCCGAGAGGAACACCAAGGAAAAGGGAATTCTCTTGCAAGAAAATCTATCTTGTAACATCAACAAGCTTGTTTATCATGTTTCATATGATCACAATGAAGAAAAGAACACCAGGCACAACAAATCTTCATGCAGCCTCATGTAAATCTCCCACGGTTTTTAATAGAATCAACCATATTCTTCAACATCTTCACAAAATCCATCAATATCACAAAAAAAACAAAGAAGTACACCATCTTTGAATGGAAATACATCACATAGTATTCATCTTCAATATCTTCATAGTCTTCTCTCTCAATCTCTCATATACAATCACTCTGTTTCAATAGAATTGGCTATCTCTGACTCTCTCTCTCTCTCTCCATCAATAATACATCATATCCTCACTACAATCTCTCAAAATTACTCTCAATAATCACTCTTAGGTCGTGGATACCCCTCCCAAGAGGTATGTCTGATATGAAGAGTCACCAGAGCCACTACAGTGTCTCTTCACAGCTCACTACTGTCACTTCACTCTAGTCTTCTCTTGAGTCTTTAGCAGCTACTTCTTCCACTTCTTTCAGCTCTTTTGCACTTGTATTCACCTCTTTCCAAGGCTAGAAAACTTTCCCAAAAGTCACACATACATTCCATAGAACACTTACAGAACAGTCTACAGAACAATACCAGAACAGAGACAGTACAGAACAGAACAGAAACAGAACAGAAGCAGAAGCTCTACAGAAGGTTACAGAAGGTTACAGAAGGTTACAGAACCTCATAACTCACTCTCAAACCATTCAAAACTCTCACAAACCATTCACTAAGCTTTCACAATATCTCATTCTTCATTAATCAATACTTCATCCCTCTTTACAGAAGACAATCAGAACAAAACAGACCAAAACAGAACAAAACAGAAGGTATACAGAACCTATCAGAACATCACAGAACATCACAGAACCATCAACAAACATCATGAACTTCCAGAACACAATCAATATCATCTAAAACACTCTCAATCCACTTCCAAATCAATCAATCTTCCCATAAAATCAACCATTCAGCTCTCAAAAACAACAAAAATCATCCAAAAAACAAGTCATTTCAACACTCAACATATCCCCACACTTAATAAGGAAGCGTCCTCGCGACCGAGGAAAAAGGGAATACAAGTGCATTTCAAAGCTTCACTTTGATCGTCAATATCTTTTTACAAAGAATCCATCCACCACGTTTCCAACTTAGAACCTGTTTCTGATATAAATACAAAGAAAGGAAAACTCTTTCACACATTAACACCTCTTATCAAACTAAAAATCACCACAAATTTGTAAAGGATATAAGAGTTTGCTTCTTCTTCATCAGCATCAGCTTCAACTCTCCAATCACGACCCCATCTCTACAAATCTTCAAAACATAGCTCGTACACAAGATCCACCACATTCGTTTGACATACATAAACTCACAACACCAATACACAACACAACCATCTGAATGACTTCTTCAAAAAGAAGAGTTTGGCATTAAAAAGCTTGCACCATACATTGGAAAGGCATCAATGAAGATGATCCCTCTTAAAAGATTGATGTTGTCTGAATCGATCCATAGATAAGGATTCATCTACAAAGTTTTTAGGAGGATTTTGGAAAAATTGGAGACAGCACATCCTTTCCAATAGGACTAGGTATCTGCTAGGCAAACAGAGGGCATGAAAATATAGTATCTCCAGCTGTTGAGAATCAATGCTAACATTGACATTCATGCACAACTTTGGGATAGGCTTTGAATCAGTATGAGAGTGCCTATGCATATACGCCAGGTACCAAGTAAAGTGAGCAGTTAATCTCACTGAGGGATCGGCAGACTGTGAATATTGTTGGGCAAAATGAACATAGTTTTGATAAGCTTGACTTGAAGCTGTCCATTCCCCTGGAATTACTGGTCAATTAATCTGCGGTCCTGTAAGGCAATCATCCGAACTCCATCCCCTTCTTCTGGAAATCTGAGTATCAAAACCGGCACAGTCACTAACCAACTGAGGTGGTTGAGATATGGAAGTACTAGGAGAGGGTAACGGAATAAGGGAAAGTGGATGAAGGGAAGGATATGAAAAATCATAAAAGGAAGAAAAGGTTAAAGAAGGAGTGGCAGAAATTTGTAAGGAATCACTAAGGAATGGTGTTAATTGATAAATAGGAAATGTGGAGGGTACATTTATGAGGGGTGAAGGACAGGGTGGAGAAGGGGAAAATACCCTATCCTCAATAAAGGAACGGTAAGTGAAAATAGGAATTTGAGGGAAATTTGAAGGTTGGAAAAGAAGTGGTAAAATTACTGTGGAATTTGTTTGACAAAGGGAAAAATATATAGCATAACGGTGAGCCAATTGTTGGTAATAAAGGAGGGTAGGAACAGAAGGTCCCAAGAGAGAACGTCTCTGATAGGCATCAAAGAAAGTAGCATCAAATGGATTATGTTTGGAAAGATAGGTTAAGAGATCCATCCTCAGTTGGTTAGTACTCTGTACAAAGGTAGGAGCTGTGTTTTGTCTTTGATTGAGGACCACTGAATCAATCATAGGATGCCACGAATTATCCTGACAATCAGCCACTTTGGAGGAATAAAGCTGAAACATATCAGCTATGCGCAACTCCAAATGATTGACATAGAGAACAGCCTGTAAGACCACATCCCCCACATACCATGCCATATCTACCTCATCTGGAATTAACAAATCTCCTCGGAGATACATGTATGACATCAGCATGGTGTCTGGCGTGACAGAATCTTCAAAGAGCATTCTGACTACCTCGGTCAACAACTCAACAGACCAAGCCCCACTCCAGCCATCCTCTGGAAAAGGTAAATCCATCGTGGAAAGCTTCATATAGAAGACCAGCTTCTGTAAGTGGTAGTGGACAAAGAAAGAATGGTCAGGTAAGACATATTCCTGAAACTGCTCAAAGGTAGACCATAATAAGTCCATTCTGGATTGCAATCTTTCCACTTTGTCTTGGAATAAAGGGCACAAAGTAGCCTGTCTCTGTAATGCATCCAAGTCCTGCTGTGAAAGAGAAGGAATTAATGAAACAGGAGGGCTTGGAGGAACAGAGCGGGATCTTGCAAGCTGATCCTGCAACTGCTGGATTTGGGAGGCTTGGTTGGCCACTGTGTCATTAGCCATCTGTAAAGCTGAAAGCTTGTCATCTAATTGAACTTGGAATTCTTTCGCTTCGGTGGACATCCTCTCCTTCTCTGCTGAAAGGCTAGTAACCTGTGACTGAGCCTCTAGTAGCTGGGTCGTCAAGGCAGAAATCTCATCGCTTTGAGTGGCAACTAGTTGGATTTGCTGTTCCATTTGCTTGAATAGATCTGCTAGGGTATCCTTAGTAGAAGCTAATTCAGATGTTGCCTTATGCAACTGGTCTTTGGACTGCATGAGCTCCTCATAGAAAGATGCGTATAGCTGTTGAACACAGGCTGTCACTGACAACTCAATGGAACTTTGAATATCCTTGCAGAGGAAAGGAATGGCATCTCCTGAAACGAGACTGTTCAGGGAAGGAACAGAGATCTCCAAGGATCCTTCTCTATGTGCCCGGAATAGATTATTGCAAGTGAGAAACCCCGGGAGGGCACTACCAGAAGTAGCAGGGATAGGCACTGAGGGAAGTACAGCAGGGGCTTTATCCGCTACCCTCTTCAAGCGTTTGCGCTGTATGACCAGGGGAGGCGGGGAATCATCATCCTCAATGTCAATAGGTGCTGACTCTTCGGAAGGTGGAGGAGGTGGTACGGGATCTGAAGGAGGAGGTGGAGGCACAGTCTTCTGTAAACCTGAATAGGTCAAGAAGGCTGACAAATAGGATCCATAGGTAACATTGGTAACATTACCCCTCGTGACTTTAACAAAATGCTGATCCATCTTAGTAAGGAGGTATGTGCTCCAATCAATGGCCACTCCTTTTAGCACCATCCTGGAAGCTGTGAAAAGCTCTTTGGACAAATAGTGGGATGGCGTTTTGGCAGGCATGAATCTGTCTTGAAGGAACTGGCACATGGCCTTCCAGACGGGATCAGTGATCATAGAAAACGAAACTCCTGAAGAGTTTATCACCTTCTTAACATCAAGGACCTCCCTTGTCTGCTTCTGCAACAGTTTGAGAATCTCTTCATTAGAGAAGAGCTGTCGAGTGGTCACAAAAGGTTCCCCTTTGGAGGGTAAGGACAAAGCCTTCCCTAAGCCGCGAGACGTCAAGGTCATAGACATGCCTTGGACCACTCCTGTCTTCTTGCTGTAAGAGGCCAGGAACTCATCACAGACGGACGGACCCGCTGGAAGTAATGGAAAAGGAGTGGCCACAAAAGCAGCAAGGCCTGCCTTCGTGAGGGGCTCAAAAGTAAGTAGGGACGAGTAATCCCTACTAACTAGTGGGACGTACTGGATAGGGGGAGGAGCATGAGAAGGCGCCATTCAGATGGTTACACACACACCACAAACACAGACAATCAAGGTGAATGCCTGCAAAGCAATAGACAAAAAACCAAGGATAAGAGAATTACCAATAAAACGTGACCCGACCTACTAACCCCAAGCAAACTACATCCTAGAAAAAATTTGACATGACCTCGAGACAAATGCGACCGAAAGCTTCATGCGATGCATCAAACAAACACCTTGAACCCCGTATCAGGCAATAAAATAAAAAAACTACATACCGTACCCATAACCGTAACTATAACTAAAACAGGAAACCAAAACCAAACCATATCCGACATCTATCAATACGACATCTGTGATAGAACCAAGACTGGACCATGGAAAACAACACGAAGAACTGCGTATACCCATTCCACGAAACGGTTCATTAAAAAGGGGATTAAGTGCAGTGAGGGGGGAGTTAATTTAATGAAGGGTTGATTTTAATCAATTATTAAAAATGGGTGAATTTTTATTAGGTGATAAACCTTAATAAGAAAACGACGGTTCCTTATTATAATTTTAATTACAAATTATTAGGTTAAACCGGTGCAGTTATACGAGTCCCGGACTTCGATCCCCGACTGGGTCTCTAAATGCAATTCATTGATTATAATTTAAGGTGATGTGGAGCGCTTTTTTGCCAGCGCGTGCTTATGTGACGGCTGGTTCTTTTTAATAAAAATTTTAGAGTGCCTCTGTAGCGCACGTAGCGCGTGCGAAGTGAACGGCTGGTTTATTTTAATTAAAAAAAATGTGTGTTTAGCGCGAATGCGCGTGGAAACGGTGGCTGGATTAAAGGGTTTATTTTAACAATGAATTGTGATTAAGGGGGAAAATAAATAAATAAATAACAGAAAATAAATACCTGGCAGGGTGTGTATGAAATGCAGGAATGCGCACGGAAGAGTCCCAGGAAAGGAAAAGCAAAAAGCACTGATGAAACAACAATGAACACCTTAGCAGATGTATTAATTTGATTGATGTTGGTTTTTTATTTTTATTTATTTTATTTATTTTGTAGTTGTGATTTTTTAATGTTGGAATAAATGGAAAATGAGCAAGGGAGGTGAGGGAATTTTTTTAAAATATTTTTAGAATTTGTTAGAATTTTGTACAATTTTTAAAATGATTTTTCTATATTTTTTGGCAATTTATGGGTAATGTTAGGAAAGATGGATTTTTCTAAAATTATAGGAAAGGCAATTCCTAGCAGACAAAAGGTCCAAAAATTAACAAAAGACAGAAGGAATTTTTAGAAATTTTTTTGAAATTTTTTAATGAAAAAAATGAATATTGTGATTAAGTAAGTCACATTGATCACATAAATCACATTAGTCACATTAGTCACAAGTCACGTAAGTCACTTAAGTTACTTAGGTTACTTAGGTTACTTAGGTTACTTAAGTCATGTTAGTCATGGAAAGCAACCTAGGTTAGTTCTAACTAACTAAGTTAGTGAATTAGGTTTTAACTAAGTTAGGTTAGTTATTAACTTAGGTTAGTTAGTGACTAACTTAGGTTAGGTGGTTACTAACCTAGGTTAGTGGGAGGGTGGAGGTGGAAGGAAGGGAGAAGGGAGCGGTGGCGGTCGAGGAGGCGAGGTGGCGGCGGACAGCGCGCGGCGGCGGCGACGACGGGGCCGGGGCCGGGCGGCGGACGACGGCGACAACAGCGTGGCGGCGCGGCTCTGGCGACGTGGCGGGGCGGTCCGGCGCAGAGATATCAGTCCCTTCATTGAACAGTTTCGTGTCAAGAGATGCTATTCTATACCTTTGTAATGACATCCAGAGTTCGATTGAACTCTCAGTGTGACAGCTTGTGTTCAACAGCTATATGCTTCTTTCTACGAAGAATTAATGCAATCCAAAGACCAGTTGCATAAGACAACCTCAGAGTTAGCCTCTGCTAAAGACACTCTTGTCGATCTGTTTAAGCAGATGGAGTAGCAAACCCAAATGATTGAGACTCAAAGAGAAGAAATATCTTCTTTGAAGCTTCAGTTAACAGAAGCTCAGTCAGAGGTCACTAGAGTTTCGAAGGAGAAAGAGAGAATGTCCAAAGAAGCTCAAGAGTTTCAGACTCTTTTAGATGCAAAACTGTCAGCTTTGTAGACTACACATAATACATTGGAATCACAAGCTTCCCAGATTAAGCAGTTGCAAGACCAACTAGCACAGTCATGGTCCATTCCCACTACAACAAAAAGGCCTCATAGACGCACATTTAGATGCAATTTTTGAATATAGAGAAATTCTTACGGGCGCGTCTATCCGCCCATCTATTTGCGCGTCTACCATTTCGCGTCTATAATTGCATGTATCAACGAATTTACACGCACAAATAGATGCGCAATAGACGCACATATACACACGCATATAGACACGCTGGTAGACGCGCTTTTACAAGCACTAATAGACGCGAACGGAAAACAAAAAAGTCATTTTAAAAAAAAGATATTTAATTTATTTTTTAAATTTGAATTATGAAGCGCGTGTATAAGTGCGTGTAGTCTGCATTATAGACGCGCGTATAAATGCGAATTATCTGCAATTTAGATGCGCTGATAGACGCGCAAAATAGAACTGGAAAAAAAAAACCACATGCTCTCTGGGTTTTTTTTTCCCCTCCCATACATCAGATTGTGTATTTGGGAAAAAGAAAATGTATCTTATGGGCACAAGAATTGAAAATAAAAGTCCATGTGTTCATTATATATCAAAAGCATTTACAAGGGAAGTTTAAGTGCTTGCGACCTAAAGTGTGGCCGCAAGCAGTAGGCTCAAAGAGATATCATACATATACAGAAAAAGAAGGCCTCATGAGGAGGTATGGTGCTCCTCTATGAATCTGAAGAGGAAACATCTTCGCTAGTACCACCATGGCTACTAGCGTCACTATCCCCCTCCTTGCAATGCTCCACATCCGGGTTCGCCTACACACACAAAAGATCAGGGTTTCTTACATAGACAAGGTGGAGAAAAAGTTATAATTAGCTATACTTTTAATAGGAAAGTAAGAAAAACATACCTCCTCTGCTGTCGAATCCTCATGGACCAGTTGTATTAGTCCTCAGTGATGAGACCCTCCTCATAAAAGTGAAGCCATGTCGCTGCGCAGTTATGGCCTCGATGGTAACCTACCTCTCTAGGAGTAGGTGTCCTACCAACGATGGTAGTCTGCAAAACATTTAGAGATATACAAATAATTATGAGTCACAATATATTAGACTAAAATATATAAAGAATTGAAAGAAATATAAATTTAAAAAACTAGAAATCAAAATATACTTACAAACTCTGCCTCCCACGACTCTCTGCTGCCCGATCCGTAATGCGACGATCCCATGGTTTCCATTTGGATCCGTCACGCCTCTGCGTGCTGGCGACTCTTCACTTTCTCAGCTGCTTTCTTCTTGGCTTTCTTCCACTCTATGTGGTGGCACATAGGTGGTTGGCTATAGGCTCCACACCCCTCCTCCAGCCTCTGCAGTGAGTCCCTAGCCCGTGTCATGAGGTGGGATCTTTTATTGTGAAGCATATCCCTCAATTTTGTACGTCCCCAATCATCCGAGAATCGCTGACCCTCAGGATTTGGGTACCTCCTATGGACTACCCTCAACATCTCCTGCCACAAGCCGCTTTTCTGATTTTTGAAGGCAATGAAACAATCTTTATACGTCGCATGCATGACGCTCCTCATGTACGCCATTACATCCCTTCCCTCATCATCATGAAAGATGCCACCAGCATCTGTAACTCTATAGTACAGGCGTACAACCTCCTCTACGTGATCTACTGGTGAGGGTGATCGCTCGCCACCTCCTAGGCAACCCCCACACAAGCCTCGTCCTCCCCCTCGACTCTCCCTCCTCCCTCTCTGTCGACTACCCTCTGCCTCGCTGGACGCATGAGCTTCTGCAGATGCACGTGCTTCTGCAGATGCTTGTGCTTCAGTCGATGCACGTGGAGCACATGGAGTACTGCATATGGAGTACCTGCATCATGTGGAGTACCTACATGTGGAGTTTGGGAAGTAGTGCCAGGCAAAGACGCCAGAGGCGTCCCAGACATGACACTGAACACCTCGTCCGCTGTGGGAGAGCAGCCAAGGTGTCTAGTCATCTCTCCCATGAAGTCTTCCCTACTAGGAAAACCTCAAAAAAATGCATTGATCCCCTTGCCAAAGGAGGCCAATGTATCATTCATGCGATCCACATCCACGTCATTGCTAGATGAACCAGGATACGACATCTACAAAAAAACACAGGAAAAAGATAAATTTATTTGCATACAAAAAATCATATATTACCTACATTTTCAAAGAGCTTTCTTTAGACATTGAGTATAACACTTAAGTGCTAATGCTTCTCTTAAACAAGAAAACTGATAAACACAAACATGGGATTGGTCACATTCATCATTGCAAAAATATATTGTTTACTATCAGAACTGGGAGACCTGGCACGTGTATCCCCGCGTCTGAATTGCAGGTTGGATGCGCCCTCAGACGCGCTCTAGAGTGAACCTTCTGTCCAGCGCATCTATCTGCCCATCTAAGATGTAGCACAGACGCCTATCAAACGCGCATCCCAGGTCAATGCGCGTGTATAATCACGTGTAGACTGCAGGTCAACCTTTAGTGCAGCACGTGTATCATCGCATGTACACTGCAGAGCACACGCGCACTAAGACCTGCTCTCAGACGCTCTGTCCAAAGTGTCGTACTCATAGTTATTGACAGGACTTGCAAGGGCAAGCCATCCCTCAAAAAGTTCTTAGACACTTTCCACTTATCCCCCGCATAAATCACATGTTTCGAACATCTGGTATGGAGAGCTTGAACGTGGCATGCACAGAATAGGTCCACAGATGGAGTTCAACGAATATCAGTAGATTCACACGCATGGAGCCACATTGACTCTACCTTCTCAGGCTTTGCCGAAGAGCCAAGGAATCTTCGGCTCGGTCTTGCAATGGATGGCGTGAACCCATTCGGTCTGTGCTCAACTTCTTATAGTGTGTGGCCTATAGTCCTTGTTACCTACAATATCCCTCCATGGCTTTCTATGAAGAAATGACATCTCATTCTTAGCTTACATGTCCCCGGCCGCTACAAAGTCAAAAATATGGATGTGTATCTTTGTCCATTAGTCGATGGGCTTAAGATTTTGTGGGAGGAGGGGGTCACCATGCAAGATATGAGCAAGCGTGATGGTTGACGGTCTGCCAATATTCGAGCCATTCTCATGTAGATGATGCATGACTTTTCAGGATTCGAAGAGTGCTTAGGTAAATAGACTTCCGTTCTCGTTGGTAATATTTATATTTTATCTCATTCAAGTTTGTATTAACTGGATAGAGGTATTGGAACAGGTCTAGTTACCTTAGGTTATTGTTGAGTGTTGAAATGACTTGTTTTTTGGATGATTTTTGTTGTTTTTGAGAGCTGAATGGTTGATTTTATGGGAAGATTGATTGATTTGGAAGTGGATTGAGAGTGTTTTAGATGATATTGATTGTGTTCTGGAAGTTCATGATGTTTGTTGATGGTTCTGTGATGTTCTGTGATGTTTTGATAGGTTCTGTATACCTTCTGTTTTGTTCTGTTTTGGTCTGTTTTGTTCTGATTGTCTTCTGTAAAGAGGGATGAAGTATTGATTAATGAAGAATGAGATATTGTGAAAGCTTAGTGAATGGTTTGTGAGAGTTTTGAATGGTTTGAGAGTGAGTTATGAGGTTCTGTAACCTTCTGTAACCTTCTGTAGAGCTTCTGCTTCTGTTCTGTTTCTGTTCTGTTCTGTACTGTCTCTGTTCTGGTACTGTTCTGTAGACTGTTCTGTAAGTGTTCTGTGGAATGTATGTGTGACTTTTGGGAAAGTTTTCTAGCCTTGGAAAGAGGTGAATACAAGTGCAAAAGAGCTGAAAGAAGTGGAAGAAGTAGCTGCTGAAGACTCAAGAGAAGACTAGAGTGAAGTGACAGTAGTGAGCTGTGAAGAGACACTGTAGTGGCTCTGGTGACTCTTCATATCAGACATACCTCTTGGGAGGGGTATCCACGACCTAAGAGTGATTATTGAGAGTAATTTTGAGAGATTGTAGTGAGGATATGATGTATTATTGATGGAGAGAGAGAGAGAGAGTCAGAGATAGCCAATTCTATTGAAACAGAGTGATTGTATATGAGAGATTGAGAGAGAAGACTATGAAGATATTGAAGATGAATACTATGTGATGTATTTCCATTCAAAGATGGTGTACTTCTTTGTTTTTTTTGTGATATTGATGGATTTTGTGAAGATGTTGAAGAATATGGTTGATTCTATTAAAAACCGTGGGAGATTTACATGAGGCTGCATGAAGATTTGTTGTGCCTGGTGTTCTTTTCTTCATTGTGATCATATGAAACATGATAAACAAGCTTGTTGATGTTACAAGATAGATTTTCTTGCAAGAGAATTCCCTTTTCCTTGGTGTTCCTCTCGGGGCTCCAGTTATCATGCATGTCCATTGTGCGGGCCACAGTTAGACTTTCGAAGGTTACGAACCATGAGGAAGATGGTATATCAAGGACACGCCGCTTTCTTACCAGAGGGTCATGAACTCAGGGAAGGTTTTCTTCGACGACCTCTGACACATATGAATGCCGCAAGCTAGTACAAGCTGAAAATGGTCCATGCAGAGTCACATCCAAACGGAATGCGACGGTTCTTAGTTTTCTACGAGTTGCCATATTGGACCCACTTACAGATCAACCACTTGTTGGATCCCATGAATATTTTGAAGAATGTGGGCAGCTTGCTATGGGACCACATCATAGGAAAGAGAGACACTATAGGGGCACAAATGGATTTGAAGGAGGTAGACAAGATGGAGGCGCTTTGGCCGCAGTCGAGTGCTGATGGTTGCATGCAGATACCTCACGCTCCTTGGGTTTTGTCCACTAAATAAGAGCTCATTGTGATGCAAGTAGTCAAGTCTATCCACACTCCGACGGGTATGATGCGTTCTCTCAGGTCTACATTTTCTAAGGACGACCAATTATCAGGGCTAAAATCCCATGACTGGCATAAGATATGTCAGGTTTGTACTAGGAATGGATTGTAATTGGCGTGCACATTTTGCTATTTGGAGTGTGGCCATTGTTCATAATGCTTTCTCATTTGTGACCGTTTGTACTACCGATTGAGATTGCATGGTGCCTTACTCTTGAAATACGTGGGGCCATTTACAGGTTGTTGACTTTGGTGCAATGGATCTCACAGAACAAGATTAAGACGCCGTCTATTGAATCCGTGAGGCGGGGAGCAGTGGAGACGGTCTGTCTCTTTGAGAAATACCTACCTACTAGCATGCTCGCGATACAAATCCACCTTCTTGTACATCTTGTAGATGAAGTGGAGATTGTTGGACCTGTCCATATGCGATGGATGCTCTTCTTCTTGGAGGACTTCATGAAAACCATGAAAAGCTTTGTGCGACAATGAGCTTGTCCAAAAGGTAGCATGGATGAAGGTTGGTTGGTGTTTGAGGCCCTAGTGCATATTTCACAATGGCTACCAACGGTGGATCCAGACAACAAAATGCTATGGCCACTGAATGACGATGATAGACTGACCCGAGATGTGGTGGTTGAAAATGGGATAGAAAAAAGAATGGATGTTGCAATGGAGGAGAAGGTGAATTTCTTTTGTATATTGCACCATGCCTCTATGGAGATGTGGCTCGCAAGGTACCAGATTGATAGGCAAGATCAAGAGGAAGCACGATCTGTATTTTGACGACGTAATATACACCATCGATTGATTCGATATCCTGAGGGCATGGAGGAGATGCCACGTTTCATGTTAACATGATGGTTGCATGGAGCTTTGACCATAGCATCTCGCGAAGGGGCAGACGTCTCAATGGAGGAGTGGGAATTCTCGAGGGGATGTAGTCCAAAGGTGATGACATGTTTAGGATTTTTCGTATCTACATTTTATATATGACAACTAATTTGAGTGTTTCAATGTATAGTACAAAATATAGTGCAGTGTGGTCGCGTGGATGACATTTTCACGTGGAGCGTATTGACAAAATGTGATCCACAATGGACTATGATATCATGACAAGGTTTGAGCAGGAGAGCCGACGATGAGAAATGGATCCAAACATGGTTATAGATGAGATGACCTATTTTGGAAACTTGCAAAGTATTGTTATGATGGATTACCGTAGCTTCTCCATGATACTATTCGATGTGTAGTGGTTCAAAGTGGTACTTGAAAGAGTTGGAGCAATAGTTCGACAAGGCCATCTGGATTTCTCAAAATAGATTTCGAAAAAAAATGGATAGATTTTCGCGAATCCTTTGTGTTATTGGCCCGTTGTGAATAGGTGCATGAACTCGTTTGTTTGTTAATTGTATTATGACATGGTACATGTCACAATAGTTTAATCTCTCTTGTACGTGTTTGTGAACAGGTAATCTTCTATCCAAACCCCTGACAACCTCGATGGTGGTATGTTATACCTTTAGCTCCCTGAAGTGCAAGAGTATATAATCAAAGCAATGTTTTGAGCATAGATGAGGACAATATGCAAATAGAGGGGTCAATATTGCAAGGGGTGGAGGCCACCGAAAGCTTGGAGCATATAGAGGAGCTAGCATTGGCTAACAATGATGGAAATACAGGAGTCCAAGAATTCTTTAAGAACAAGGTGGACTTATCCTTTTGTGGTGACATGTCTATCAACCTTCCAGTGTGTGCTGAGTTGTGTCAGGAGATTGACATGGGACCATAGGATACTTCATACTTGGAGCATCCACTTACTCAATTCATTGACTAATCGCTTATAAGGGTATATAAGATATGCATTTTAAGTGATATCATTTTTTAAAGATTTATATTACTGTGCTTTGTATGATTTAAATTGATTATGCTAACATCATTTTTTGTCTGTTCAAGTGACCTTTTCAAGATGAATCAAGGGATAAGCGATGAGGAGTTACAAGATATCTTCACGTGAATGTCTCCATATCAGATGGCGAGATTCAGAGACATGGCAGACCAAGAGCTGACTTGGACATCGTTAGGCTGCTTTACTAGATCTACTTTGGCGCGATTAGATGCATAAGCTTCGAGTAGACGAGGTCAACGCTCCAGACTTGGGCCAGAGGGAGGAAGTGCTTTAGCGTCAGGGGGATGCTGTAGAGATACGGACGCAGTGAGCCCGTGGTCGGCACGGGATACAGGTGTGACTCCTCGATCTCATGGTAGTTCCAGGGAGCATGGCTCAGGTGGTTACTGTGGAGGCATGAACGTGGTGTCTCTGTCTCATCATTTTGCTGGAGTTGCGTCACCTCCAGGACACCAATAGATACTATCCCAGTCGGTACATCGGATGTACAGGGGTCTCTTGGATATGCTCAAGAGCATGGACACAGGTGGGAGAGGACCCATCTTAGGTATATCCCAGAGGGATATGCCTATCTTGTCAATGATAGGTCAGGAGCAATCATCATGAATGATGAGGGAAGGAGGGTGATGGCTCACATGAGAGAGTTGTGCCAACAAGTTTTTTGGTACAACGTCTTAGATCATTGGAAAAACATACTCGAGGGGAGCAAGGACTACATAGTAGCATCCTTGCATGAGGAGTTTCTGGTTCCAGCCATAGCAGATAGATTTTGTACGAGTTGGATGATGGACTGCATGCGTGCATATATGTCACACAGACGATCGAACGCACACAAGGCACTCAAGAGTGGGGTTGTAAAGCGTGAGTGGCAAGACACGGGCAACTGGTGCCGACTGAGGGAGAAGGCTACAGATTCTCTAGGACGTTGGAGTCAGTAGCGCGAGGTGGGGAGGGCATGACTAGAGGCCAGAGTGGTCCATCATCTTGGGAGTGGCAGCCACAAGACATATCTAGAGGACTTTGTAAGTTTTTCTTTTGTTTTGCTTGCTTTTTTTTTTTTGCAATATCCTTTGTACTGACAATCACGTTTCTAACAGTTAGTATTTTGTTTACTTTGCAGCACTCCATTACAAATCATGATCCGATCGGCCTTGAGACTCGATATGCAGAGAGGCACGGTCTCATTGCATTGATCGACCACTTGTATAGACGTGGCAGCCCTGTAAGTCACTCATCTTTCTTGTCCGTAGTTACCATGTTTAATTAGGATGCATTGTTGTATGGTGGACTGATGTGTAATTGTTTCTTTTTTTTCACAGTCGGTTCGATGCTCCTTTGTGACCGGACGAGCTTTCAGATGGCGAGGATATGTAGCTCGCCCTTGGATCCCTTGATCTCACACACCCTTCTTTTTTAGTCGCTTGATCTGTGTAGACATTTTCTATGTAGTAGTGATATCTTGTCATGATTGTACTAGTCGATTTCATTATGCGATCATGTATTTATTTCATGTATCAGTGTTATGATTTAAGTACACTTTGTTTTTGTTTACACGAGCATTGTACACAGTGCAGAAACTATTTTGTATGGCCCAAATAAAGCACACAGTGCTACCCTGTTATCGTCGCTATTAGCGTCGCAAATTTACCTTCACCTATCGTTATTTGCATCGCAGAGCGTCGGTATCAGCATCACAAATTTACCTTCACCCATTGTTAGTTGTGACGTTGATACAAACGCTAATACCGACTATTCTATGGCGTCACCAATAACGACGCTTTTTGCGATGACGAGGGTAAATTTTGTTATTTACATTTTTGTCGCTTTTAACGTCGGTATAAGCTTATATCTTGTAGTGACTATTACTATAGCAAACAATGATTATAAAAGAATAAACTAAATATCAAAGTAAATATAAGTAAGTTTACTTTTGATTAGTTGATGACTTTTCTTTCCTTTTCTTCTAGCAAGAAATAGCATAAATGCACCCTAACTACATAAGAATCAACAATTATATAGTAATTCAATCATTGCAATTAAATCAATACTTAGCCTAAGCCTAGTGAGGCCTAGTCTAAAATGACTTTAGCATAGGCAAGCATAGCCAACCACCATGACTGGGCATAGTCGGGGCATAGCCTAAGCTTAGTGAAGCCTAGCATAATATGGTAGGAGGATTTAAAGATCGTAAAGCTGTTCATCTTTGTCAAAGCTCACACAAACGCAACCCTACATGTTGGCGGTTGGCAAGTCAAATAGAACAAGTATGTGTATGAAGAAGTGACTCGGGTGATCCTTGCCGATAGAATCAAAGTGCTACGGCGCTATGAAAATCCATGATTCCACTCCATATTATTACTTATTCCTGTAGCCGATTGTAACACAATCCTATTTTCCCTAAATTGATATACCAATTAGCTTGTTCTACTTTTCCAAAATAAATGTAGTCAAAGGGCTATGCCCTCATGAATGAATAAGACTTCTTACTATTGTCTATCCTGATTATAAATGTTGGCAAAGGAATTAAGTGATTAGGTCACTTGGCTAAAAGCTAAAACTGGTCATATTAACGTATTATGGGAAACATTTGATAAGTTTTTCACATAAAGAATCTTATTGCCCAGGCGCAACCCCAAATGCAGGTTCCAAGTCCAATCCCTACACTAAGTTCGGTTGTGATTCAAGAGAAGAAGTTCCTTCTCAAACAAATTAAGCCACTTGAGTTTGATGGCAAGGGAAGGACCGTTCAAGTTGACGCTGAGATCTGGACCGAGTCCATGGAGAACTATTTTGAGGCAACACGAACTGCACTTGCTAACCAAGCCATGCTCGCCAAACTTAAGCTTACAGGCGAAGCAAGACTTTGGTGGAAACAATGGTGCAGAGACCAAGCGATCTCGGAAGGAACAGTCACTTGGGAGAAGCGTAAGGAAGGTGTGCAAGGGAGGTATTTACCACCTGCCTACCACACACAGAAGATGAACGAATTCTATGAATTGAAGCAGCTCGGACTATCCCTTGATGCATGTTATTCAAAGTTCATTTCTCTCCTAAAGTACGCACCTCCAATGGATATGACACAACAAGTGTCAAAGTTTTGTGCTGGGTTCAATCCCCCCATAAACACCCACTTGGAATCAATGTGCCCAAGGGACCTACAAGATGCACTCATTTAAGCTGCCCCAATAATACAGGAGGTTCAGACCAAGCCAAGGAACAACAAGACTTCGCCTTACAAGGATCAGAACAAGGGAATGTATAAGGCTCAAACTAAGAGAGCGCAGGGTCAAAATTAGGGACAAAGGAAGAAAGCTAGGACCAATGCTATCAACAACTTTGTTCCTACACGAGGTAATGACCGCAATCTACATTGCTTCCATTGCAACGAGCCCGGACACTTCAAAAGGCAGTGTCCCAAGCTTAGCAGAGGACATCGCCAAGGGCCATTCCAAGGAGCCGCATATGGCCAAGGAGCCACCGTCATGGCAAGAGGGAGAACCTCCAGTATTTCCAACAAGGAGTTGAGCGATTAAGAAGATCCATCCATGGACGCTGACATTCAAAGGGCAACGGTTCACGTTGCTCTTCACAAGAAGGGTCTGAATTTCCAATTCTCGGTGATCCAAACTCCATTGGATTATGAAGGTAAAAGCTTCAAAACCATAATTGATTATGGCAGTACACATTCCTTTATTTCACCAATCTGTGCAAAAAGGCTAGGGATAGCCAGAATAGACACCTACTTAACTTGTGGAATTGGCAAATGGTCGTGAGGTCTCTTGTACTAGGCAAACTGCTAAGGTGAAATTCCTACTAAGTGGAAAACCGACTTCAGTGAGATTCAGGGTAATGAACCTAGGTTTTCACGAATGTTTACTTGGAATGGATTGGCTAATACCCAATGATGCCCACATCCACTGTGGAAAGGGCCAAGTCTCCTTTCAAAATTCTAAAGAAGAACTAGTTACAACTCAAGGAGAGGCTGGTAAGCCAAAAATACAGCTGGCAAAAGCAACACAGATAATAAAAGGAGTTAGGAAGGGCCTACCTGTCTATCTGATTAAACTAAATAAGCTAGATCAGAATCAGGAATCTGGGGAAGAACCTTCATGATTAAGGAATACGCAAATATATTTCCTGAGGAGCTGATAGAACTTCCTCCTCAAACGGAAGTCGACAAGGAAATCAAGCTGGCGCCACGAGCTGCACTAGTCGTAAAGAGGCCATATAGGATATCCATCCCAGAAGCTATTGAACTAAAAGAGCAACTCAAGATACTGTTAGACCAAGGCTACATCCATCCTAGCAATTCGCCGTGGGGAGCTCCAATGCTGTTCCAAAATAAGAAAGATGGAACGCTTCGGCTATGCATTGAGTATAGAGGATTGAATCAATCAACCATAAAAAATAAATACCCCATTCCAAGAATAGATAAATTACTTGACCGTCTTCAAGGTGCAAAGATCTTCTCTAAGATAGATCTCAGATCTGGGTATTATCAGATAAGGATCAAGGAAGAAGATATCCTGAAGACTGCATTTAGCTAAAGGTATGGACACTTTGAATTCCTAGTCATGTCATTCGGGCTGTCAAATGCTCCTGCTACCTTCAAGAGGTTAATGCAGGATATCTTTCGACCCTATCTTGATGACTTCGTACTCGTCTTCTTTGATGATACCCTAGTCTATTCTAAATAAGAGGAAGATCATGAACCCTAGCTTTGCATTGTTCTTGAAACAATGAGAGCACACAAGCTTTATGCCAAGAAGAAGAAGTGTGCATTTTTCAAGCAATAGATTGAATATCTGGGATTCATTGTATTAGCGAAAGGAATTTCAGTAGATCCAGCCAAGGTCAAAGATGTTCTAGAATGGCCAACACCAACTTTTGTCAAAGAAATACGTAGCTTTCTTGGATTAACAGGATGGTATAGGATCTTCATCAAATATTATGCTTTGATTGTAGCACCTCTGACTGATCTACTAAAGAAGAAAGTTGCAATTGTATGGTCACTTGCTGAACATACCAACTTTGACAAAGTAAAGCAAAGCTTAGTATTAGCACCCATCCCGAAACTTCCCGATCTTAGTAAGGAGTTTGAGGTGGTAACTGATGCTAGTGCACTTGCTTTAGGATGTGTGCTTATGCAAGAAGGTCACCCCGTAGCATATTCATCAAGGAAATTGAAGAGCCATGAAAGGAATTATGCTACCCATGATCTGGAGTTGTTGGCTATCATCCATGCTCTCAAACTTTGGAGACATTACCTACTAGGTAATAAATTTTCCTTAGTGACAGACCACAAGAGTCTTAAATGGATCTTCTCCTAGAATGAGCTCAACATGAGGCAGCATCGATGGATCGAAGTGCTGGAAGAATATGACTTTGAAATCAAATATAGGCCTGGAAAAGAGAATGTAGTTGCTGATGCGCTCAGTTGCAAGGCATTTCTAAACTCTCTTATTTTGCAAGATCCATCAATAGCAAGGTCACTAGCCACAAAGGTATCAATGCCAAACAATCCAATTCTTGAGCTAGCTAGAGAAGAGGCATGGCATGACCCAGTCTATCAGAAATTGCTAAGGGAGATCCCCGTCAAGGATCAAGACCCGAAGCTAAAGACAAAGTATCAAGAATTCTCTGTCAGTAGTGGACTTTTCTACTTTAGGACAAGATTATGTATCCCTGCAAGCCAATCTCTCAAGTAGAAGGTACTTTGGGAAGCCCATGACTCCCCTTTCTCAGACATTTTGGCTATGCCAAGACCCTTAATGCGGTCAAGAAGAGCTATTATTGGGATAGGCTCAAGGGTGATGTTCTCAAATATGTCAGAGAATGTTTGTCTTGTCAACGCATTAAGGCAGAACATGTCAAAATGCCAAGGAAATTGCAACCACTTGACATTCCCCAAATGAAATGGGAATTCATTAGTATGGACTTTTTTGTTGGCCTACCCCAAGTTCAGGAAAGATACAACTCTATTATGGTTGTAGTAGATATGCTCACCAAGGTTGCACATCTCATCCCTGTCAAGATAAACTATAAAGCCTCACACATTGCAAGATTATTCATCAAGGAAATATTCAAACTGCATGGGTTACCCAGAAGAATCATTAGTGATCGTGACTCTCTCTTCACATCACACTTTTGGAGGGCTATTGTCGAGGCTATTGGGACTCAACTATGTTTCACTACAGCTTACCATCCCCAAATTGATGGTCAAACGGAACGAATCAACCAAGTCATTGAAGATATGCTTAGGGCATACTACTGTCGCGAACCCAAAAAGTGGATTCAATATTTGCCACTTGTTGAGTTTTCCTACAATGCTTCTTACCAACAAAGTATTCACATGACCCCTTTTCAAGCATTGTATGGGCACGATTGTCGTACTCCTTTGAGCTTCTTGGATCCAACTTTGAGGGTAGAAGCTTCAAGGTAGATGCTGGAAGACATAGATTGACCAAATCAAATCAATAATACAAGGCATCCAAGCCGCCAAGAAAGGATAGAAGGCTTACGTGCACTTGAAGCGACAAGACAGATCCTTCGTTGAAGGTGATATGATCTTCATTCGCGTACACCCTAAAAAGAGTTCACTGTCCTTGGGAGAGTACAAGAAGCTGAGTCCAAGATATTGTGGACCTTATAAGATCACTAAGTGCCTAGGACCTAATGCTTACAGACTACAACTGCCGGCAACCCTAAAGGTTCATAATGTATTCTATGTTAGCCTATTGAAAAAGTATCTACCTAATCCGAATCATCTACTAGATTATCAGTAAATTGTATTGCATAGCCAAGGAGTCCTTGAGCTACAGCTTGACAGAGTCTTAGATGTCAAGGAGAGGCATTTGAGGTCACGGACCTTGAGAGAATACCTCATGAAGAGGATGCCACTTGGATGGACGAAGATACTCTCAACCAAAAATACCCCCAAGTCCTCTCGAGATGAGGACATCTCGATTCCTCTAAGGGGGAGAGAATGTAATGGGCCACATGAACCCTCCCCCTGGAATTTTAAAAGAAAATGATTTTTTTTCATAAGTTCAAAAATTTTTAGCCCCTCTCTCTCTCCTCACCGACAACACATCGGAGAGAGAGAGAGAGGGAGTGATGGTGCTAGGGGGCTTACAGCCCCCCAAGTGGGAGGGGTGGCCATGTCACCTACCTCCTCCCCTCCCCTATATGAGGGGAGGCTTCTCCCCTCGCGAGAGGAGACAAGAGGCTACACCCCCCTTCTACACATGTCAGCACCCCCCTGTTAGCTGCTATAGGGCCGTTGAGGCCACCGACTGAAGGCTCCCCCCTCCTTGCTCGGTGATGCAGCACACCTCTCCCTTAGGCCTTCGTCCATAGTTTCTAGACACTGCCTGGGTGTTGAGATATCGAGCTCCACTCATGATATGCCAGGGTGACCGTTGTGCATTTATGTCACCGACTTGTCAGTTGCAGATGCGATTGGTACACCGCCCATGAATAATAGCTAGATGACAGCTATTCTTATCTACTCTAGTTTGTGGCTTAGTTAGTATGCCACCTTAGTTAGTTGAGTTTGGTTTGAGACCCATATATAGGGTTCTTCTATTTTTATGTACTAGAGTTCTTTTGGCTTACACAAACTAAGAAGAGGAAAATTATTTTCAGCCTCCACCCTTGTGTGTATTCCCCCATTGTGCAAGCAAGAAAGCTACAAGTGAGACTCCTTCCTTCTCTTCCACAATCTTGACATGGTATCAGAACCTTGTTCGTGGTAAGGAGCTCAAGAAAGCAAGCCAAGTTCGCGGTGTTTTGGTAAGAAGACCAGTGTTGCTTTCATTTTTCTGGTTTGGGAGCAAGTCTCTGCAGGTAGCACAGCCGGAAAGTGCAGGAGTGCATTCTCTCAGGTTGAAACGCCCTTCGCAGTGAAGCAAGAGGGAAGTATATACTGCGGGCAAGGGCTTTAGCCCTTAGTGACCTGTTTTTTTGATTTGAGGCCATTTTGGGGCCTGTTTTGGAGGCGGAAGTTTTCTGCACGCACTCAGGAAAAGGCCCTGTTTTATGCTGTGTGACCACTGTTATGACAAGGCCACCAGCCATGCTACAATCCACGAATCATGTAGTGTTGGCTTCCTAAAAGGTGCAAGACTATTATAAGGGTTGTTGCATGCTTTGGCTGCCTAATCTACCCACATGCATCCCTTCAGAAATCACTCTTACATTATCCCTAGCCTCCTCTAGATTGGTCCTATCTACTGCATTATTTAGTCTAATTCAAGTAGAACCCTTCCACCACACTGCTACCAAAAAGCATGGCTCCCCCTTTGTCTCTTCTCTCCCTCACCTTCCTTTATCCCCACAATCCCTCCAAAAGGACTGGACCCATCAGCCTTTAGAGTTGTGAGAACCAACCCCTTATACAAGCTTGCAAAATGAACCATTACCTTTATAAGACAACATCCTTCCCCACATCTATACATATGCTCCATATAGGACAAGCCACTTTTGACCTCCTCCACCACCAAGCAACATCAAGAGATCACAACAATGCTAATCACTCTAGAAAGCGACGAAGGACTTCTCAGTACTCACTAAAATTCCAATCATAAATTTCATTATGCAATTGGACTCAATATTTGATGCTTTTGCCAAATTTTTTGCAGTCATGGATTTAGGATTGATCAATCTTCACACGCTTTTGCTTGCATCTCAGTGTCATCCTACATGGGAAGAACATGAGCACCTCTTCTGTAGAAGTCTTATAGTCCTAGATCGATTAGCATAGAGTATCCCACAAAAGCAGTTAGAAATGTGTCAAAAAATTCCTTCATATATGAAAAATATAATATCAAATATTCTTATGCTATTGAGAACTTATACCAATTATTTAGCTCTACCACTCACTTCCTAAATAAATGATATACACTTTGCTAGATGACAGCTATTCTTATCTACTCTAGTTTGTGGCTTAGTTAGTATGCCACCTTAGTTAGTTGAGTTTGGTTTGAGACCCATATATAGGGTTCTTCTATTTTTATGTACTAGAGTTCTTTTGGCTTACACAAACTAAGAAGAGGAAAATTATTTTCAGCCTCCACCCTTGTGTGTATTCCCCCATTGTGCAAGCAAGAACGCTACAAGTGAGACTCCTTCCTTCTCTTCCACAATCTTGACATGGTATCAGAACCTTGTTCGTGGTAAGGAGCTCAAGAAAGCAAGCCAAGTTCGCGGTGTTTTGGTAAGAAGACCAGTGTTGCTTTCATTTTTCTGGTTTGGGAGCAAGTCTCTGCAGGTAGCACAGCCGGAAAGTGCAGGAGTGCATTCTCTCAGGTTGAGACGCCCTTCGCGGTGAAGCAAGAGGGCAGTATATACTGCGGGCAAGGGCTTTAGCCCTTAGTGACCTGTTTTTTTGATTTGAGGCCATTTTGGGGCCTGTTTTGGAGGCGGAAGTTTTCTGCACGCACTCAGGAAAAGGCCCTGTTTTATGCTCTGTGACCATTGTTCTACAGGTCGGTGAAAAGTTACCACAAAAATTGCATCGTATGCTTGTGTGCAGAGACATTGGGAGTTACAGAATCATCCTTGGTTCCTGTTTATGCAAAATCATCACCAGGAAGTGACTGTGTGGTCAAATACCACTTTCACCAGCTTTGCAGATTTTCCCTTGTGAGGGTGAAGCTGTGTTTTTTTTTGCAGTGACATAATTTTTTGCAGTGTTCTATAATGGCATATGATTCTCTTTCACAGATTGTAACTGAAAAGCTTGACAAGAACAACTTCCAAGCATGGAAGTTTAGAATGACGAATTTCCTTATGGGAAAAGGATATTGGGAATTTGTTGCAGGAAATGAAGAAGAACCAGTTCTTCCTGATGTTCCCGATCAACAGCAAATGCAAGCATTTAAAGCATGGCATGAGAGAGCCAGGAAAGTTATGTATTGGCTGTCTATCAACATTTCAGACTCTATGATTGTGCATATTCAGGATGCAAGTACGCCAAAGGAGGCATGGGATAATTTGTCAAAAATGTATAGCACAAATACGCAAGCCAGGAAAATGCAGCTCAAGCAAGAGTTGCACAATGTGCAAAGAGAAAATATGAGCATCAATGACTATCACATGAAGGTGAAGAAGATTGCAGATGCGCTTGCTTCCATTGGGTCGCCAGTGGAAGATGATGATTTAGTTTCTGTGACCTTGAATGGTCTAGGAAGGGATTATGCACAGTTCCGAACATCCATTTCCGTCCGTGAAAGATTTCCTGATTTTGAGGAGTTTATTGCTCTTCTAATTTCTGAGGAGCAGAGAAATGGCGGTGCATCTTCTTCAGGAGGAACTTCAAAAGAAGCTGTCTTCTACTCAAATGCTGGAAGAGGTAGAGGCAGAGGTAGAGGAGGCCGATTTGGAGGCCGTGGTAGAAAGCAGAATATGCAGCAAACTCAAGAAAACCAGTCCTATGGAGGAGGACGTGGTAACTCTAGAGGCAGGGGGAGCCAAAGAGGTCGTGGTGGATGGCAAAGAGGCCAAAATACAAACAGTAATGTTGAATGCTACTACTGTGGTAAAATGGGTCATATGGCTAAAGACTGCTATAAAAACCAGAATGACATCATGAATGGAAAATTGCAACAAGGGAATTATGCATCTTCTAGTAGACAGGGTGATGACAGAAATGAGCATTTGTTTATGGTGCAGCACATGAACAATTCTGTGATAAGTGTAGAAGAAAGCAACGATGTATGGTATGTTGACTCAGGTACATCAAACCACATGACATGTCATGCAAAATGGATGGAGGATGCAAGGAAAATGGAAAAACCAGGATTTGTGGAGACTGGTGATGATACTGCACATCCTATTGTGTAGATTGGAAAATTTCCTTTGTCTAGGCAGGATGGGAAAAAGAAATACCTATCGGATGTATTTCATGTCCCGAATATCACCAAGAACCTAGTTTCTGTTGGTCAAATGGTTGAACAGGGCTTGCAGGTCAGATTTAATCCTCGTGGATGCTTTGTTGAGGATATGAAAAATAAAGGTCACTTGATAGCAAAAGGAAAGAAGAAGGGCAGAATGTTTACATTGGATGCAGACATGCCTCAATTGAGTGCAGTAATGTTTGCACATGGGACCGGTGTAGTTGCAGATATTGATATCTGGCATAAACGCATTGGTCATGTTAATGTACAGCAACTTAAATCAATGTAGGCCCAAAATATTGTTGCAGGATTGCCTAAATTCAAGGTTGCAGAAATGCATAAGGTATGTGAAGCCTGTCAGTTTGGAAAACAGGCAAGGAAACTATTTCCTAGACATGTTCAAGAGAGTAAGAAGCCATTGGAATTAATCCACTCTGATGTGTGGACTACTAAAGCTGCATCTCTTGGAGGCTGTCATTATTTTGTCACTTTTATTCATGACTATAGCAGAAAAATTTGGGTATATTTTATGAAAAAGAAAAGTAAAGTTTTTGGGCATTTCAAAACTCTTAAAGCTATGGTTGAAAAAGAAACAGGCCTGCAAATAAAATGCCTAAGGTCAGATAGAGGGGGAGAGTACCTCTCAAATGAGTTTGCAAGGTTCTTGCAGGAGCATGGCATAAAGCAGCAATATTCATGCAGTCATACCCCACAACAAAATGGAATTGCAGAAAGGAAAAACAGGCATATTGGAGAGGTATCTCGTGCCATGCTCAATGAAAAAGACTTGCCAGATTTTTACTGGGCTGAAGCAGTTGCTACAACAGTCTACATAATGAATAGGACTCCCACTGCAGCAATACATGGGATGACTCCAAAGGAGAGGTATACTGGTAGGAAACCAAATATTTCTCATTTGAAATTTTTTGGTTGCATTACCTATGTTCATGTGCGAGATGAGTTGAGATCCAAGTTGGATCCAAAAGCTGAGAAGTGCATCTTTATTGGTTACTCTCTGCAGCAGTAGAAAGGGTATAGATGCTATAACCCTTCTACTCGTAAGTTTACAGTGAGTAGAGATGTTATTTTTTATGAGATGAGTAGCTGGTATAAACTAGTAAATGTGATTGATGATGTAGATGCACAAAGTGGTAATGCTGCATAGAATTCACAGCAGCAGTTACAAAATATTAGTGGACCTGGAGCATCCTCTAGCAGTGGTTCACATTCTTTGCCATGGACAGGCAGATTGAGATCAGGAGAATCTTCTCAAAGCAATGTAGATAGTGGTATGTAGGTATCACGAAAAGGAAAAGAGAAGGTAGATCAGCCCATGTTTGATGTGAATGCAAGTCACTCTTATGTGGATGGTGAATCCAGTGGCTCAGAACAGAGCATTGATGATGAGTTGGGTATTCCTTCTATTGTTACACATGGAGTAAGGAAGACCATGGATGTTTTGAGAGCACCTGGGAGTGAACCTACTTTGCGCAGGTCTACCAGAGCTAGGTATCCTGTGGATAGGCTGAAATATGATGGATTTACAACCATTCACTATGCCTATATGGTCAAAGTGATACAGGAACCAGAACCCACTTCTTTTGAGCAAGCCATTGGAAAAGAAAAATGGGAGAAAGCCATGGATAAAGAAATGGATGCCTTGGAAGCAAATGCTACATGGGAATTGGTACCTTTGCCTAAAGATAAGAATGCAATTGGTTGTAAGTGGGTTTATAAGGTGAAGCACAATGCAGATGGTTTTGTGAATAGATACAAGGCAAGATTAGTAGTCAAGGGGTATGCACAAACATATGGTATTGACTATGAAGAAACATTCAGTCCGGTTGCAAGGATGGCAACCGTAAGAGCAGTCATTGCTATGGCTGTATCAAAGGAATGGTCTTTACATCAGATGGATGTAAAGAATGCCTTCTTACATGGTGATTTGCAAGAAGAGGTCTTTATGGAGCAGCCACCAGGTTATGTGCATGCTGTTCATCCTGAGTTTGTTTGCAGGTTGAAGAAAGCCTTGTATGGCTTGAAGCAAGCACCTAGAGCATGGTCTGACAAGATAGGACAGTATCTTGTCACTATTGGCTTTCATATTTCCAAGGCAGATTTCTCATTTTATGTGAGAAAAACAGAGAAAGGTATTATGCTACTTGTCATTTATGTTGATGATTTGATTATGACAGGTGACAATGATGAAGATATCCTTCATGTGAAAATGCTATTGAAGCAAAAGTTTGAGATGAAGGATCTGGGAGAGCTGCGTTATTTCTTGGGCATTGAGGTGATTAGATCACCAAGTGGGATATGGCTCTTACAGAGGCAGTATGGATTGGACATACTGTCCAAATATGGGATGAGAGGCTGTAAGCCTATTTCAGTTCCTTTGGAGCAGAATGTGAAGTTGAGCGCAGATGCAGGTGAGCTTCTCGAAGACCCTACTATGTACAGACGCATAGTAGGAAGTTTGATTTATATGACTATTACCAGGCCAAATTTGAGCTATGTTGTTGGATTGGTAAGTCAGTTTATGCAGTCTCCAAGAAAACCACATTTGGATGCGGCTAGACGCATACTCAGGTATGTGAAGTCCACATTGCAGTATGGACTATATTATGAGACTGGGATTCAGATACAACTGCATGGATACACTGTTGTTGATTGGGCTGGTAGTATTTCTGATAGACGATCTACCACTGGATATGTATTCTCTTTTGGGAGTGCTGCAGTCACTTGGAGCAGCAAGAAACAGCCTACAGTCGCCTTGTCGAGCACAGAGGCTGAGTACAGGGGTGCAACAATGGCTGCATGTGAGGTAGCTTGGTTGCATAAGCTACTTTATGATATGCATCAGCCTACAGATGGGCCAATTGACATTTATTGTGACAACATGAGCAGTATAAACTTGGCAAATAACCCAGTCTATCATGCTAGAACAAAGCACATTGAGGTGCATTATCACTATGTGCGGGAGAGCGTTTTACTAGGTCTTATTGATCTAGTTTATGTCAGTACTACAGAGGATCAGGTAGGTGACATATTTACGAAGGTATTGGGCACAGAGAAGCTACGCAAGTGTAGAGACCTGCTTGGTGTGCAGGAATTGGGAGTGAGCTCGAGGGGGAGTGTTGAGATATCGAGCTCCACTCGTGATATGCCAGGGTGACTGTTGCGCATTTATGTCACTGACTTGTCAGTTGCAGATGCGGTTGGTACACCGCGCATGAATAATAGCTAGATGATAGCTATCCTTATCTACTCTAGTTCGTGGCTCAGTTAGTATACCACCTTAGTTAGTTGAGTTTGGTTTGAGACCCATATATAGGGTTCTTCTATTTTTATGTACTAGAGTTCTTTTGGCTTACACAAACTAAGAAGAGGAAAACTATTTTCAGCCTCCACCCTTGTGTGTATTCCCCCATTGTGCAAGCAAGAAAGCTACAAGTGAGACTCCTTCCTTCTCTCCCACAATCTTGACACTGGGGCCCTCGGATGGCACTATCCCCCTGCGTTCCACTGCAACGGCAGCTGTGGCCTGACGTACTGCGTCGCCACACAGGTAGACGTCTCAGCCTACCTCCCCCCCATCTTGTTGAACAGGCCCGAGTCCACGATCATAACCACCCCCCCTCTGATCACTCGCCATGCACTGAAACCGGCCTTGGACTATGATCGTAACCACTCCCCTCTGATCATCAGCTGCGTGTTGCCCCGTGAGGAAGAGTAAGAAGAAGGGAAGTAGAGGGAGAGAAGGAGAAGAAGAGAGTAAAATAAGGAGTGGGAGAGTAGAGGGAATAAGAGGGAGATAAGGAGAAGAAGAGAAGGAGTGGGAGAGAGAAGAGAAAGGAGGGAGAGAGAGAAGAGAATAATAGGGAGAGAAGGAGAAGAAGAGAAAAAGAAGGAGAAGAAGAGAAGAAGGAGGAGTGGGAGAGAGAAGAGAAAGGAGGGAGAGAGAGAAGAGAATAAGAGGGAGAGAAGGAGAAGAAGAGAAGAAGAAGGAGTGGGAGAGAAGGAGGAGTGGGAGAGAGAAGAGGAAGGAGGGAGAGAGAGAAGAGAAGAATAGGGACAGAAGGAGAAGAGAAGGAGTGGGAGAGAGAAGGAAAGAAAGGGAGAGAAGGAGAAGGAGTGGGAGAGAGAAGAGAAGAAGAGGGAGAGAAGGAGGAGGGAAGAGAAGGAAAGAAGGGAGAAGTAGAAGAAGAAGGAAAAAGAAAGGGGTAGAAGAGAGGAGAGGAGAAGAAGAAGGAGAAGAAGATAGGTAGAGGGAGAGAAGTAGAGGAGAAAGAAGAAGAGGGAGTAGGAAAGAGGAGAGAAGTAGTAGGAAAATAAGAAGAAGAGTAGAAGGAGAAAAGAAGAGAAGAGGAAGAGAGAGAGCGAGAGAGAGAGAGTAGGAGAATAAGTGAAAAGAAGAAGAAGAGAGAGAGGGAGAAAGAAGGAAGGAGAGGGAGTGAGAGTTGGTAACCGCATCAAACCACACCCAAACCACTCCCTCGGCAAAGGACCCCATTCAGCGGTCTCTCCTACCGAACCCAAACAACCCAAAACCCATTAAGGTCCGGACAGCCCAATCTCTGCAAGGCGAATGGCTCCCAAGAAGAAAGTCGCGGGAAGCATAGATGCCCAAGCTACCAGTAATGTTGGAGAGGCGAGCAGAGTGACCAATGCCGCACATACGAATCAAGCCCAGGTTATAAGCTTTAAAATTAATTAGGAATTATTTCTCGTGGAAGGGATGAAAGGATTGATGACGTGCATGGAACAAGAACGAGTCTTAGGGTTTTGTTTACTCTGAGAACTAAGTTGCATTTGCGAAACGGAAGAGTTTAGAATTCACATGAAATGATAGCTTCTACACACATAAAATGATAAGATTATCCCTTTACTTCACATAAAATGATAGCTTTTTAACCAGTTCAGTGCATAAATAGTCATTTAGAATTCACGTTTTGCAATCATGGTTAAAAGAAACACATGAAATGTTAATTTCTATTCATGAGATGCACTTGCATTGTTAGACAAAACCCTAGACTTTCATAGACACAAGTCACATGTGATCTGGTGTATTAGAATGAGTACTTGTTGCCACGAATAAAGAGAGATAAAAGTCATTTGAGGAGGTACAACTATACTAAACGCATAATGTGCATGGTGGTTAAGGTTGATTGGGAAATCTTGCATAGAACCGCACTAAGACAATTGAAAGGATCGCATGCATCTTGACTGCATCTTTAAAGTCTAAACGAAGAATCATGTTTTGCCATGTGTGTTTACTGAGCTTGGTTGGAATTAGAGATTAAAAGACCCTTGGTTGGGTTGCGAATAAGGCATGTCCATTTCCTTGACTGACTTGAGTTAGGGACTAAGATACCCTAAGGTAAAATCCAAGGGAAAAGGGCAAGTATAAGTCAACTTACTGACCATTTGCTCATGTACCTTGTTTGAAATTATTTGGATCTCGCCAAGTCACAAAAGAGACCTAAGATCAGATGCTGGGAGCATCTGGGAAAAAAAGAGTCACACCTTAGCACTCGGTAGTACAAACAACCTCCGAAAGGTCCGTGCTTGTACTTAGGTACATTACTTGATCTCTCTGCTCAAGGAACTAATTCGAGGAAAACACTTAATGCTTTAGGTTGAAAGAGAGGCAGGAACAATTACCTCCGACTATCTACCACCTGGCCCTATCCAAGGGGGTTGTTAACCGCATCGGGTATATGGACCTAACCCACCGCGAGAGGTCTCTCGGTGGATGCTACTTGGAGCGGGAGGACGCTTGGGTGCCAGGAGAGGCTCTGGCTTTATATCCCTTGTCTCCAGATCCCGCACAAGAGGCTGTTGTGACTCGAGATGGGATCTTGAGGCCTGTGTACTAGTCAATGGGTGGAACTTGGAGCAGCAATCCTATAGATTGCTTGGATAGCCTTCGGGCGTGATATTAGATGTACTCCAGGATTTTTATAAATAAAGAGTAGTTACTAGAGAAAAAGGAACTTGCTTGGAATTGTTTTTGTGTCAGTGCCTAAGTTACGTGAAGGAACCAGTGATTAATTTGTTTAATTAAGGAAGCTGATTTTGCATGTCACAAAGTAATGTGTTAGGTAATCAGATAACTAAAACAAACTGAGGAAATGATAATAAGACAATGAAGACCTAGTATCTGTAGATGTAGAATTTCTAATTTATTCTATTTTAGGGGAAATGAATGGGACTATGCCATATGGAAGAGGGGTTGACCTTTGCATCCCTCTCGTTTCCCATTCTCCATGAACCAAGTGCAGCATGAATCCGCTTCGACTCTGTTGTTCTTATGCAAAGTGGTACATCTAGAGCTTGATGCTAGCTCCTTCCTAGGGACTTTGTTGATAGGAAAGGAACCCTGACCTCAAGTCGATCCCAAGTGGAAATGGCTGGACACTTCCGCTCTGGGCAGACTCGAGAAGACCTAGATCGCAAACTGTGTGTCATTCCCTGCGAGTGCCAGGCGGAGCCTTCTAGACACTCCTCCCAATGGGCTGCTAAGACATGTCCCACAAGCGGACAAGCAGGCACGTTACAATTGGACAATTACATTCCATGTATACATCAACATTTCTAAAATTGCAATGGAGCCATATTTTGTGATACCAAATGTATCACTCGTTGGCTTCTCTTGTTATTGGAATTCTATTTTTCTATTATTGTGTGTAAGGTAAAATCACACTTCATTGCAATAAGGTTGTAGGAGTTGATGACCAACTCTCAATGCTCACTTTTTCCACATTCATTAGGAAGCTTAGCTCTTCAAGGTTGACTTGATGCCTCAATGGGCAGATGACATAGTCCATGTCCTTGAGAAAGGTCCACCAAAATGACCAATCAAGAAAGCATGATTCACACACCTTTTAATCAAAACCTGACCATACCAATCGATCGTTGGTCAATTGTATCATCTAGGGCATGATGGTCTCCTAAGGAGATGCATCTATAAACATGAAATTCAGAGGCTATGTTACAAGAGGCACATGGTGGAATTGGAGGATACTTTGACACAACCACCATAGCCAAAAAAGAGCTTCAATCATAGTTATGGTGGCCCATGCTATTTAAAGATGCCAGACAATTTGTTAAGCACTATGATGAGTGCCAATGGACAAAGTTGCCTATCAGGAAGGATAAAATGGAGCTCACACTAGTGATTTCTTAATAGCCATTTGAGAAGTGGAGTATAGACTTCATGGGACCTATCAATCCAATTGCTCAATATTCATAGGCATGATACATTATTGTAGCTATGGATCACATGACTAAATGGGCAGAGTCTAGTGCTACTTCAAAAAACAATTCAAGAACCAGTGCTTGATTTCTCTAGGAGCAAGTTATTTTTTGCTCTGGATGCCCCATCAAGATCCTCTCTGATCAAGGGACCCACTTCATTAATGAAGTGATTTAGCATCTCTTGTCCATGTTCTTAGTCATCCATAGGACATATAGCCCTTAACACCCTCAGGAAAATTGCTAGGGAGAGAGTATAAATAAATTTCTTGACCAAAAATTTATCCATATCATGCTCAGATTGGGATCACAAACTGAGGGTAGCTATTTGGGCGTATTTCATAGCTTATTACGTTGCTACATGCCAAACTCCATTCCACCTTATCTACAGCAATGATGCCATCATATTGGTAGAATTTTTTATCCCTAGTCTATGCATTGCTATCTAAGAATGGTGGAAAGTCAATGCATGGCAATATCATCTAGTAGAGCTAGAGTATTTACCAAAAATCTAGTTACTAGCTATTCATACCCTACTTGCAAAGAGAGCTTGATATAAGGCCTAGTCTGACAAGCATGTCAAACAAAGATCCTTGGATCATGGGGATCTTGCTTTGCTCTATTAAATTAAAGGCCATAAGCATAAGTTGAAGTTTAGAAGTCTCGAACCATTCCAACTCCATGTCATTAGCAAGACAATAAATGCTGAGCTAGAAACTTTGGATGGCCAATCCATTCATCATTTCAATGGTAGTATAAGAAATGCAATCCATTTAGACATCCCTTGTATGAACCACCCATTATGAATATGTATAGCTCCTTGTTGTGAATAGAACAAAGTTTCTAAGAGTAATTTGAACAACACCAACACTACCCTTCCTTAATACTTTCCACTACTATCCATGTTAGAGTTGTTACTATTAGCAGTCTTGAAATGGATGATGAACCCTTTATCCTAGTTGCATACCTTTATATTTTCCTCACCACAACTAGAATCCTTATGACTGATGCACTAATAGATGAGGGCTTCGATTACAACATTCTTTCTTACATCTATTGGAGTAACCTAGGGCAACTACAATTGCAGCCAACAAATGCAAAGTTGATCCCATACAGGGGACACTCTTATTCCTTTCTAGGAAAATGTAAATTAATGGTCACTATTGAGACTGAGAGCATCTCATTTCTCTTCTATCTTCACCCAAAAAATGAGGGCATTGACACTAAAATCCTCTTAGATTGAACATTCAAGTTCATCACCAACTATAATGTCAACTATGTTGACAAATGTATTCACCTTTGAATTATAGACACTCATGTGATAATGATTTTTTGCTCTAAGGAGGCACTATCAAACTACTCATGACCCAGCTCTTGATAGATCACACCTACCAAAAACCCCCTATTAGTAGTTGAGGCTGAAAAGCCATCCGCATGCTCCTAAGCATCACATCCCCTAGAAGCCTAAGCAAAGGTAATTATGACAAGGCCACCAGCCATGCTACAATCCACGAATCATGTAGTGTTGGCTTCCTAAAAGGTGCAAGACTATTATGAGGGTTGTTGCATGCTTTGGCTGCCTAATCTACCCACATGCATCCTTTCAGAAATCACTCTTACATTATCCCTAGCCTCCTCTAGATTGGTCCTATCTACTGCATTATTTATTCTAATTCAAGTAGAACCCTTCCACCACACTGCTACCAAAAATCATGGCTCCCCCTTTGTCTCTTCTCTCCCTCACCTTCCTTTATCCCCACAATCCCTCCAAAAGGACTGGACCCATCAATCTTTAGAGTTGTGAGAGCCAACCCCTTATACAAGCTTGCAAAATGATCCATTACCTTTATAAGACAACATCCTTCCCCACATCTATACATATGCTCCATATAGGACAAGCCACTTTTGACCTCCTCCACCACCAAGCAACATCAAGAGATCACAACAATGCTGATCACTCTAGAAAGCGACGAAGGACTTCTCAGTACTCACTAAAATTCCAATCATAAATTTCATTATGCAATTGGACTCAATATTTGATGCTTTTGCCAAATTTTTTGCAGTCATGGATTTAGGATTGATCAATCTTCACACGCTTTTGCTTGCATCTCAGTGTCATCCTACATGGGAAGAACATGAGCACCTCTTCTGTAGAAGTCTTATAGTCCTAGATCGATTAGCATAGAGTATCCCACAAAAGCAATTAGAAATGTGTCAAAAAATTCCTTCATATATGAAAAATATAATATCAAATATTCTTATGCTATTGAGAACTTATACCAATTATTTAGCTCTACCACTCACTTCCTAAATAAATGATATACACTTTGCTATGAAGCTGCAACCCTTAGATGCAAAATATATCATGATAGCTGAACATTGAAAGATCATTAGTATCTGGAAGTATGACAGGACATACTACAAGACCACGGCCCTCCCTCTATGCAATCATCAAGTCTCATGCATTGACTCTGCTAAAAGAGCTGCTTCACCATCCTCTCATCAATAAGCTACTATCCTAGGAAGAGCTCCACATTGCAAGATATTTCAATGGACCATGGCTCTTGGACAACTTCACATTATACCTTTGCAAGCTACTTGCCCAGCCTGTTGACTTGGACTCTCTTATCGAATTGAAGTACAATATGAACTTCTATGACTAGTGGATTCTAGACCCTTCTTCTACTGTACATAAAAAAAACCACCCATTCTTTTGTATATAACAATAAAATTGTAACAAATTGAAACAAAAACTTTAAAAAATATTACCACAATACTTGACCGCCTCTCCTAGCTAGGAAGCTTAACTCAATTTTGTTGAAGGGAGGGAGACTGATGCCAATATGTTAGCTATGTGATCTTCCGTTGTGCTGACATATACCAAGTGGATCTCACCTACAAGTACCTTCTCTCTCAAAAAGTGGTAATGCACCTCAATGTGTTTTGTCCTATTATGGAACATTGGGTTCCTAGCTAACTATATGTTGCTTATGTTGTCACAACAAATGATGTGGACCATCTCCCTATGCATCCAAATCACCCAATAACTTTTATAATCATACCACCTCACATGCTACCATAGCAGCACCTATTTTCTACTCGATAAAATAACTATAGGTTACTTTTTGATACTCCACGTAATTTCTACATGACCAAGGGAAAACATGAATCCCCTAGTAGATCTTCTATCAAACATGCTACCATCTCAATCCACATCTGTGTATCCAAATGCATGCATATTCTTAACTACACATCACTAGGCACTTCAAGAGTTGATAGCAAAATGTAAATTCGGTACCTATGTCAAGAGTCTCGTAGCCCCATCCATTTTATAGTACTATGTAAAGTCAAAATCTACTACTATGACCCATAAAAGAAAGCCTATAAGTTGAAATTTAACATAAAAATGAAGGTTGTTGGGAGACCATCATTGAATTTATCCTAGAAGTGGTAAAAAAACTTTGGATATAATGAGAAAGTTAGGGAAATATGTAAAGGCACAAAAGCTGATAGCAGTATCCTAGCAATGAAAGGACCAAGTTGTAACCCAAAAGGGGATGATCTTGTATGCATATAGGATGAGGAGCTAAAAGTCATAGCACAAGTGCTCCAAAACCTCTTCACATACAACAAGATCACAACTAGCTAGCTTAGTATATCAAAGTGGTTCATAGAAGACATCATGACATAAAATATTGTAAATTAGGACTTGAATGCATTAGGGCTAGAAAGCATAATTGTGTCTCTTGCCAAGGCCCACAAGGTCTATGAGTAAGATACAACCTTCAAACTAAATCACATGGAGGCAAAGAACACCATCATAAATTATAGCAGTATCTTGTCTCATCCTTCTGGCAGTCTATCTTGGCATTGTTGTAGGAGCCAACACAATATCTCAACCACACCTAGTCTAAATAAACAAGAAAAGAAATCAAAAGCCAATCAAAGAGATGAAAACAACACATGGAAGGGGATGGGGATGAAGAAGATAAGAGACTAGTAGAAAAGATCTCAAAGTTGTTGAAGCTGGAATTTAACAAGTGGGAAGCTCAAAAAAACAACATTCAAGATAGGAAAAAAAAAGATTATGTGAGGGCTATCAAGGAGTCTATTGAATTCTTAATGCTCCATAGATAGACACAGTCTTGAATGAAAGAGGGGAGAGCATCTTCGGAAGGGTAATGAAAACTATGGGGAAGTACCTATTACTCCAACTCTCTTGCTTGACATATAGAAGCAAATGGAGCAAATCCAAGTCCATATTAGGAAAATGGAGTAGCTACAAGCTCAAGTTTCTAAGCTTGCAAAGTGCCAATCTTCACAAGAGATCTAACATGTAAAACAAAAAGTAGCAGCAAAGTGGAGTCCACCAAGAGCACTCACTACCATCTAAAGTAGTTATGGCAAACTAGGTGGACTAGAGGCCTTGGAGAATATGTGTGAGAAGCTTAGAAGAGGCAAAGTTGAGGCACTCAGAGGGAATCAAGAGTTATAGGAGAAGTTAGAAGAGACACGTGAGGAGTTTATGAACATCATTTTGGTAGAGAAGCAAGCTTCAAATTTCTAAACGAAGTTGGAAGATAAGGAAATTACACTGTAAGAGTTATAGGAGAAGCTAGAAGAGACACGTGAGGAGTTTATGAACATCATTTTGGTAGAGAAGCAAGCTTCAAATTTCTAAACGAAGTTGGAAGATAAGGAAATTACATTTTAAGGAAAGACTGAGAAACTCAACAAGAAGGAAGCAATGCTAAGAGAATAATTTCAAATTGCAAAACAAGAAGAACTCTGTATAGAAAGAATTCCATTTAAGGGGATTAGAGGAAAAAGAGAGTGCCTTGAGAGAAGAACTTCAAAACTAACTGCAAGAAAAGGAGAAATCTCTATGAGATGAAATCCATGAGACCAATAGAAAGGATGTAGCACTAATAAAAGAGTTGAAAAATGATCTGGAATAGAAGTAGATTGCCCTATAGGAAACCATAATTGAGCTTCAAGAAGCAAGGATAGACCTGAAGGAATATAGGATAGATAATGATATAATTAGCCAGCAAATGAATTGAATCACCTTGACACAAAACAACTTTAAGATTTCTCAAGAGAAGGCTAAAGTGCAGTATCCTACGATTGACTTTTTATGGTTAACATTCCCTGCATAATCTACATCTGTGTACCCAAATAAACCAATACCACTCCTCCCAAATCATATGCATATATCACTTGCATTAGGAGAGTTTTGAGGTATCAAAAAGGCCCTATAAGTGATCCTACCAAAGAGAAAATATCTAAGAAAATGGAGCCCCAAGAGGAACACCAAGGAAAAGGGAATTCTCTTGCAAGAAAATCTATCTTGTAACATCAACAAGCTTTTTTATTAGGTGTTATATGATCACAATGAAGAAAAGAACACGAGGCACAACAAATCTTCATGCAGTATCATGTAGATCTCCCACGGATTTGATAGAATCAACCATATTCTTCAATATCTTCACGAAATCCATCAATATAACAAAGAAAGCAAAGGAATACACCATCTTTGAATGGAGAAATATCACGTAGTATTCATATTCAATATCTTCATAGTCTTCTCTCTCAATCTCTCATATATAATCACTCTATTTTAATAGAATTGGCTATCTCTGACTCTCTCTCTATCTCTCTATCAAAAAAACATCATATCCTCACTACAATCTCTCATAATCACTCTAAATAATCCTTCTTAGGTCGTGGATACCCCTCCCAAGAGGTATGTTTGATATGAAGAGTCACCAGAGCCACTACAGTGTCCTTTCATAGCTCACTACTGTCACTTCACTTCAGTCTTTACTTGAGTCTTCAGCAGCTACTTCTTTCACTTCTTTCAGCTCTTTTGCACTTGTATTCACCTCTTTCCAAGGCTAGAAAACTTTCCCAAGCTACACTCTCATCCAATAGAACACATACAAAAGCATACAGAACAATCACAGTACAGTACCAGGACAGCTACAGTATAGAACAGAACAGAAAGACAGAAGCTCTACAGAAGACCTACAGAAGGTTACAGAAGGTCATCAAAACCTCATAACTCATACTCAAACCATTCCAAACTTCTCACAAAACATTCAATAAGCTTTCATAAGATCTCAATCTTCATCACTCATCAATCCATTCCTCCTTACAGAAGACAATCAAAACAAAACAGAACATAATAGAAGCTATACAGAAGGTATACTGAACCAATCAGAACCTATCAGAACATCACAGAACCTCACATCTCTACTAATAAACATCATGAACTTCCAAAACACAATTAATATCATCCAAAAAACTCTCAAACCACTTCCAAACCAATCAATCATCTCACAAAATCAACCATTCAGCTCTCAAAAATAACAAAAATCAGCCAAAAAATAGGTCATTTCAACACTCAACATATCCCACACTTAATAAGGAAGCGTCCTCGCAACCCAGGAAAAAGGGAATACAAGGTCATTCAAAAAGCTCAACTTTGATCTTCAATAAATCTTCAAAAACAATCCATCCAACCACGACCCCAACTTATCACTTGAATCTGATATAAAAATACAACGAAAGGAAAACCCTTTATACATTAACACTGCTTATCAAACTGAGAATCACAACAAACTTGTAAAGGATATAAGAGGTTTCTTCGTTTTCTTCTTCATCAGCTTCAACTCTCCAACCACGACCCCATCACCACAAGTCTCCAAAAATGTAGCTTGCACGAAAGCCAATCCAATAGGTAATCACCACGATCTTTTTACATAAATTAACCCAAAACACAAACACTACACACAATACAACCATCTAAATGACTCCTCCAAAAAGAGAGATTTTCATTAAAAAGCATCCACCATACATTGGAAAAGGTATCAATGAAGATGATCCCTCTTGAAAGATTGATGATTTCGGAAACGATCCATAGACAAGGATTCATCTACAAATGTTTTGGGAGGATTCCGAAAAAACTGAAGACAGCACATCCTTTCCAATATGACAAGGTATGTGCTAGGCAAACAAAGGGCATGAAAATACAATATATCCAGTTGCTGCTGGGAATCAATGCTCACATTGACATTCATGCACAACTTTGGAATAGGCTTTGAATCATTATGAGAATGGCTATGCATATACACCAGATATCAAGCAAAGTGAGCAGTTAATCGCACTGAAGGATCTGCAGACTGTGAATACTACTGAGCAAAATGAATATAGTTTTGGTATGCTTGACTGGAATTACTGGCCAATTGATCTGAGGTCTTGTAAGGGAATCATTTGAGCTCCATCCCCTTTGTTTGGAAATCTGATGATCAAACCTGTCATAGTCACTAACCAACTGAGGTGGTTGAGATATAGAAGTGTTAGGAGAGGGAAGTGGAATAAGGAAAAGTGGATGAAGTAAGGGGTAGGCAAAATCATAAAAGGAAGAATGATTTAAAGAAGGAGTGGCTGAAATTTGTAGGGAATCACCTAAAAAGGGTGTTAACTGATAAGTAGAAAAGGTGGAAGGTACATGAATGGATGGAGAAGGACATGGTGGAGAAGGGGAAAATACTTGATCCTCAATAAAAGAACAATATGTAAAAATGGGAATTTGAGGAAAAGAGGAAGGTTGGAAAAGAAGGGGTAAGATAGTTGTGGAATTAGATCGATCACGGTTCCGAAGCAAGCAAAGCGCGTTCATATGGAAAACTGGCTAATTTATGCAAAATGCTTCAAAAATTAATAACTCAAAAACCGTGCATCGGAATGAGGGTTGGTAAAAAGAAAAAATGGTCAGTTCAAAGGGAGGAACAGGGCTATAAGGTTAGAATTGGACTTCAGTGAACATAGGATGCGTTCACATGGCAGGACAACAAAAGTAGGGAATTAAGGAGAACTACAAGGGAACAGCCCCAAGGGTGGGTGGAGAATGAACGGTTGGGTGGGAAGGGACCCCATCAAGGCAAAAGAAAGTCATGGCATAGAGGCATTAGTAGGTTGAGGCATATGCAGAGGGGTATGAAATGTAGACGTGCAGGGACGTGTCCCCGCACTTAAGACCTTAACGAATACGGTGAACCGAGCAGCAGGGACCTAGGACCACGCCACAAACCATCCACTAGCGTCCCCACACTTAAAACATGAACGTCACTGAGAAATAGAAGTTATAGGGTTAGAAAAACTTGGCCCATGTTGTAGAGAATCAAGGTTGATTGTCGATGGCACATCCGGTGTTGTTGTCGACTACTGGAGGTACCAAGGCATCTTCTCCGCACACATTCGTCATGGTAGGGACCACCCGACAGTACCCAGGGAGGTAGCTGATTGAAGGAATCGTAGGAAATTCGTCGATGATAAGGAATGTTGCACTCAACTCACAATCACTCATATGGAATGAAAGAACTGTCACTCACCCCATGATTAATATCACTCGAGGAAGAATGATTGAAACCCATATCTCGTACCCAGTTTAGAAATCGATAGGGGAATGGTGTAGAGGGAGTATGCCAGGGTGCACAATTGATGGTGCATTAGTGCGTTCAACCCGTTTGGCATAAGTGCAAGGAGGAAGGCAAGGGAGCCTTATAGTGCAGTGTACAGAACAGGGTGACATGTCCTGTGATGACGGCAGAGACCCATCCCGTGGGTGCATAGGGAAACGAGAATATACCTGACTCCAAGTGTCGTAACGTCCCTCAATCTCACCTCTTGGTAATTGATTGAAGAAACTCCAGTCACACTCAGCCCACCCTCTGTCTCATGCTCTGCTGATAGATACAGAAGGGCAGCCCTTTCCTGAAACCCATTGATGTTATCCTCACAGTCACGTGTGCAAAGGTTGTATGCCTTGTGCGCATTGAATGGTGCAATTGTGCATCCCGCCCTGTGCCGGCATACGGTGCGTGAAGGAAGGCCAGGGAGCCTTATGGTGCAGTGCACAAAAACAAATTGTGCTTTGTGCATTGAGAGGCCCATCCCGTGCGTGTAACACTTAATTCACACTACTCACCTCTCATTTTATTTGAAGGGAAAAGATTGGTCACTCGCCCCACCCTCTGTCTCACTCTCTGTTGATAGTTTCAAAGGGCAACCATACTCACAACCCCATCCGGTTAGGATAATCCTCGCATCACTCGATTGTTTGTCTATGAAGATCGGGTCGTCAGTTGTTAAAGAGGCGTACGCAGGGAGGTAGCTATCAAATGGAACGTTGTGTTGGATAGGAACATGGCGTCTGCTAGAGGACAGTTAGACACTCTACAGAGAGACACAGGACACAGCGTACCAAGGGAGATAGCTTCGAAATTGGATCCTAGGGATATCAATTGATGAATCCACTTTTTGGACTGTTGGGTGTTGCCACCTTTTCCACAGCCAGCTTCCCGCCCAAGGGTGTTTACAACCTTGTCTTGGAATGAGGCCTGCTATGACAGGGAATTTCTTCCTTTTCTCCCATAACAGATTTGTCTTTTTTCTTTTCTTTTTTTCTTTTTCTCCTACTCTCGAGGGTGTTTCCACCTTTTCTCGAAGAATAGGTTGGCATGACAGGGACCTAAGTCCTTTTCTCCCATGACCGATATGTATTTAAAAAATTTTTGCTTTTTTTTTCTTCGAATTAAGCAAGGGAATGGTAGAAATACCATTTGTCAGAACCAACCTTGCTACTGTCGCTGGTGGAAAATAGAGAATAAGAGATCAAGGCTGGAAGGTAGGGTTGAGGGGATAGAGGATTGTGTCCACCTCATCAGGAGTGGCTGAAAAACGGCTATCAGAAGTAGTATCATAAGAAGTATAGTGCCATGCCAATGAGGGAAAGGATCAGATGGCCGTGATTGTCAGGATCCCCAAGGAGGGAAGTACTTCTTCAAGCGATATCCATTGATCAGAAAGGGATCATCAGAGGCATCAATGGTCTGCACTTGGACAAAGCCATTAGGGTTGACGGCAAGTACCTTATATGGGCCCATCCACCGCTATTGAAGCTTGCCAAGAAACTTGCCAAATCGTGAATCATAGGCTAGGACCAAATCACCTTCTTGGAACTCCTTGTGCTTGATGAAGTTGTCATGGTAAGCATTGTGTCGAGCTTGTGTGGCTTCCATGCACTGTAGAGCCATCCTACGAGTTTCGTCCAAACATTATAGGTGCAAGAGACGGCGTTGCAGTGAATCATCATCCCCCAAATGCTCTTTAATAGCCACTCTCAAAGAGGGTAATTCCAGTTCAACAGGGAAAATGGCTTCTGTACCGTACACCAACTAGAAGGGTGTCTGCCCTGTTGCTACTTTATGGGAGGTTCTATATGCCCACAGGGCCTCTGTAAGTCGATCGTCCCAATCACGACGATGTGCGGAAATTGTTCTTGTCAAAATCGAGCAGAGGATGCGATTCGTGACTTCGACTTGGCCGTTGGCTCTGGGGTAATAAAGAGTGGACTTGCGATGGCAGATCTTATACAACTCTGTCAACTCTTCCATGACTTTATTAATGAAATGAGTGCCTCTGTCACTTACCAGCTCTAAGGGACTACCAAAATGGGTGATGATATTCTCGTACATGAACAGGGCCACGCTGTTACCATCGTCCCGCTTTCGGGCTTTAGCTTCACACCACTTTGTGACATAATCCGTACATACCAGGATGTATCGGTTGTGCTTCCTTCTAGTGGGAGGATCGATTGGGCCTAGAAGTTGATGCCCCACTTCTCAAAAGGATTCAAAGGAAGGGTAGGTTGCAGTAGCATGGCACTTGTCTTCGTGGGTTTCCCCATTCGTTGACAAGCATCACATCTTTTACAATAATCATAGGCATCCTTATGAAGGGTAGGTCACCAGTATCCTGCTAGCAGAGCCTTCCTGGCTATAGCTTCTCCTGCAAAGTGGCCTCCACATGGCTTGTCATGGCAAGCCTTCAGAACAATCCCAATCTCATCTCCTGCAGCACATCTTCGGAGCACTTCATCTTTGCCTTTCTTGTACAGTGCATCGCCTAGCAGGGTGTAGGGGGCTGATTCCAACATAAGCTTCTTCCTTTCCCGACTAGAAATGCCAAGAGGGTATTGTTGGGTTGCTAGCAGATTGGCAATGTCTGCATACTAGGGGATTACAATTTCTACCAGGAATAGGGAAGCATCAAGGAGGTCTGGATCATCCGGCTCCTCGTCTACAGTTTTCGGGATACGCCACAGATGATCAGCCAGAACATGGGAACGACCAGGTTTGGTGATTATCTCAAAGTCAAACTCCTAGAATAGAAGGAGCCATCTCATCATTTGTCCTTTCACATCCGCTTTGTTCATCAGGAAGGATAGGACCTCATGATCCACATAAAATTTAAAGTGGGTAGATAGGAGATAGTGGCAGAACTTTTCTAGGGCAAACACCATTGCCAAGCACTCAAGCTCTGTCACTATATAGTTCCGTTCCCTATCAGTGACTTTTCGGCTTGCATAATAGATGGGTTGATCCAGCTTTGAGGAGCCCTTCTGGCAAAGAATTGTGCCTAAGACTTCAATAGATGCATCAGTGTGTACATGGAACTCTTTCGTCCAATCAGGAGGTTGTAGAATGGGTGCCTCAATCAGACACTGCTTCAAAGTGTTGAAGGCTTTGTCACATTCATCCGTCCAAAAAAACTCTGCATCTTTCCTTAGAAGCTTGTGCAAGGAGGTTGCCTTTGTTACAAAATGGGCTATGAACCTTCTGTAGTAACCCACATGACCTAGGAATCCCCTCAGCTGTTTGAGGTTGGTGGGTGCTGTCAAAGTTGTAATCTTTTCAATCTTTGCAGGGTCTGTTGATATCCCTTGTGCAGAGACAATGTGGCCCAATAGAACTCCAAAAGAGACCCCAAAGATGCATTTGTCGGGGTTGAGGGAAATCTCATACTCCCGGCATCGGTCAAAGCATTGTTCCAAATGTCCCCACTGTTCACGGATCAAACTATAGACACAGAAGTCATCCAAATATACCTCAATAAAGTCATGCAGATGATTTTGGAATGCGGCCATCATGATTTGCTGGAAAGTAGCACGGGCATTGCAGAGTCCAAATGGCATCACTCGGTAAGCATAGGTCCCCCATTCTGTGGTGAAGGTTGTTTTGGACTAGTCCTCTTCTGCTATCTGCACTTGGTTGTATCCACTGAATCCATCCAAAAGGGAATAAAGCTCATGTCTTGCCACTGTGTCCAACAGTTGGTCTGTGAAAGGAATCGAAAAGTGATCCTTCTTCGTCTTGGAATTGAGCTTTCGGAAGTCCACACATATTCAAAGCTTGCCATTCTTCTTGGGTACCACCACAATGGCTGAAACCCATTCACTATTTGCCAGTGGATAGATGAACTCAGCTTCCAGAAGCTTCAGCAGCTCTGCTTTCACCAATGTGGAATAATTCGGGTTCATTCGCCTTTGTTGTTGCCGTACTGGCTTGGCATCAGACTCCAAGTCAATATGGTGCTGACATATTGTGGGATCAATCCCCTTTAGGTCTTTGTAGGACCATGCAAACACGTCCAAATTTTCTTTCAACAAGTTGTACAAGGTTGACAACTGCTCTTCTGGGAGGCTGCTACCCACCTTCAAGTGGCGTTCAGTGCCATCTGCATCCACAAAGGTTAACTGCCTTTCACCTTCTACTTCACGGATGAAGGTCCCACGGACTGCTTCAGGATACACATCGAACTCCTTCAAGGAAGTGATATCCTCTTCTGATGTTTCACTAGAACCAACTTCTTGTTTTGGTGGAGACTTAGGTTGCCTCTTGAGATGTTGAAATGGGATTAGAGCCGTTTCGGGTTTTGTTTCAAGATTAGTTACCTCTTGGCTTGAAGACTCATCTTCTGATGACGCATCCAGGAATGTCACATAAGAGGGACCCTTTGATTTTTGTTGGATTTGTGGGACTGGTGCTTGTTGGCAAGGTGCATCATCATCATCTTTCTTTGGCAAGGATGGGTGAGGACGGCAAGAGCCACTGCTGAAAGATGGCTTAGTCTTCTTAATCCATTTCTTATAAAGATTTTGCATATGAGAAGATCCATTTACCAGAACAAATGCTACCATTGCCATTCTATCCCACAGCATGAGCTCATCTGCTTCTGATACTTCTAGAACTTTTTCTTCATATGTATCCTCTGCAAGTGAGATAGATTCTTCTGGCTCACTTTCATAACCTTCTTCTTCCATATCATCTCCTTCCTCTTCTCCTCTGTCTCTGTCTCTGTCTCTGTAGGAGCTCTGTAAGAAAAGAACAGGTTCTCTGTTTCATCTTGTGCCTCTGTCTCTGGCTCTGTTATGGCCATGTAACAGGGAGAGCAATACATCCATGCTTCTATCTCACTGTCAGGAGTGATTTCAGAAATCATTCCTGGTTCAGGCAGGAAGTATTCACCCATTGTCAAGGGCTTTGCATCTTTTGGGAGTTGGCTTACAGTTTCCACTGTTAAGGAACGTGCCATTGTTTTCTTGGGAAGGATCTGTTTGACAGTATCTTCGTCTGCTGATGTTCCATCTGTAGCCTCATTAGGGGAGTCAAAAGATAATTCCAAGGAGGTGGGATCCATGTCCTTTTTGAGCACCATATAGCTTTCGCACCACTTTGTTAGGTCCTCTACCCAAGGTCAAGGTTCCTTTGAGCCAATCTATCCTTGCTCTGGCTTCAAAAAGCCATGGTCTGCCCAGTAAGAGAGGGTAGGATGTATCATAAGAGTTTGGCTTCACCACCAGATAGGTTAGCCAATAATCTCTTCCAGCCAATATAGTCTTCACATATGGGAGAATGCCCAAAGGCTTAATTCTGCTCTGATCCGCCAGTCTGATGAGCCATTGGGTTGGTTGCACACCTTGTAGGCCTAGATCCTTCATTGTCACATCCATCATAATGTTTACTGATGAACCACCATCAATCAGTGCATTTGCAATGAAGCAGCCTTCTATCCACACGCAAGTCTCTGGGGTACCTAGATCTAGGAAGGCATTCGCCACATCCACTTCTTTTACAGGTTCTGAAGCTTTGTCGAACTTTGTTGCTGTTGAGGGAGCAATCCTTAAGCCACGTCATCTTGTCAGTATACTTTTGAACCTTTTTCGGCAATTGAGAGACAACATCAATAATTGTTGAAATGTGAGGTTTGGTTTAAAGGTATCCAGATCTCTGACCAGATCGTATTCCTTTATAGGATCCACTGGCTTCTCTAACCAGTTAGGGAATGGGGCAACACCCATTTTCATTTTCCCTCTTTCTTCCAACAAAGGCATCATGGGAACTTCTTCTGCCACTTGTGGCACCTCCTCCTCTTCTATCTCTTGGAGCTCTGGTCCTATCTCTGGAACTGTCTCTGTAACTCTCTGTGGCACTGTAGTGCTATGTACGGCACTGTCAGGCTCTGTTCTGTTCTGTTCTTCTAGTGGAAGATTGAACTTCACTGTTCTGGCAAGAGGATTATTTTCTTTCTGGATAGGTGTTTCCTTCTTCTTTGCACGCGTGATGGCAGCAACTTCCAATTCTACTAAATTGGATGTAGGCTCTTGGGCCTTAGCCGGGGACTATCAGTAGCATTGTTTTTCACTGGGGTTGGGCTTGGACAATCTTTTGCAGTGTGGCCTTCTCCTTTGCATCGACTACATAAGGGCTTGTAATCCATACTGACCTTCTGGGATTTGGACAATTTGGTGAAATGTGTCCATTTTCTCCACATCTGTAACACTCCACTTTTGATCTCTGACCACCGCCAGACTGCCTTCCTCTGTAACTTTGAGAAGGAAATCTTCTGGGTCCAAAATTAGGACCAAACTCTCTAGGCTTGGGTCCAATATCCTGTGTTGTCATTTTGGATTCTAGCAAGTTGAATCTTGCGTCTTCTTCCTTCCTTCTCCTATCATGCATCTCCTTTAGAGAGCAAATGTCCTCTGTATGGTTCTTTCGCAAACAGTGGAACAGAAGGCTCCAAGAATGGTTGGATTTCGTGTACATTCAGTGGCTAAATGGCCTGCTTGATGACACTTACCACACCAAGTATTTGACCGCATCACATCTCTTCCTGCTCCTGCAACGTTGGATATACTAGCAGTATTCACTTTCAGCGTCTGTAGCTACTCTGTAATCACATCCATCAACTCCTTTTTGATATTTGCAAAATTGAGTTGGATAAGTAATCCTTCAAGCTTTCTCCTCCTGAGGTATTGGCAGTAGGGTTTTGGGAGTCTCTATAATCACTGCATAAACAGGTTGGGCTGGTGCAAAGGGATCTCTGTTCTGGTTCTAATTCAGAGCTCCTGTTTGAACTGTTGGCTGTTAGCTCCAGTTGGTAGGGTTCCACTGTTGCTGGCTAATTTGGCATTGGGGAAATTGGTTGGGACCATTGGTGTTGTGGTTGAACCATCATTTGAGGCATTGATTGTGGCCACTCTGGATTTGGTGCACTGTACTGTGATACTAGGGGCATTTGTTGGTAGGGGTAGGGGACTATCCCTGGGACTGCATTTGTTGGGTACATCATTCCTGGCATCAGAGGAGGTAGGACTCCTCTTTCTAGATTCATTGCCAATCTAGCTTTCACTTCATCGTACAGTCTTGCACCTTCTGTTGCAGCTTGCAGTGTGGCTGGTCTTTGCAGCTCCACAAACTTACGCACTTCTGGTTGTAATTCTCTAAGAAAAACCCCCATCATCTAGATTATAGTTAGTCCATCTCTTCAAGATGGATTCATTCGTGAGACATAAGCTTCTACTCTTTCTCCAAAGGGCTGACTTAGGTTCATAAATTCCTCTCGCATCCGCTCTTCAAAACCTTCACGCCTGAATTTAGTGAGGAAGGCCAGCTTCAGGTCGTCCCATGTGCCAAAAGTTCCTGCTGCTTGCCTCTCATACCATTGAAACGCCGCGCCCTTGAAAGTGGCGGGGAATATTGCTAACCAATGCTCAGGGGTTTTGGCATTGTTAGCCACACATGCTACCATAAACTTTGCTACATGAAGATCGGGGTCTTCATTGTACTCTCCCTTAAAAACTGACAATGGGTCTACATTCGCTGGCCTGTCATCAATATTTCCAGGACAGATTTGGCTTGGAAGTAGACCTCCAGCAGGAGGAGGAAGGGCTTGATGTGCCATTGGGACTTCTACCAAGAGTTCCGCAAGGGCGTCAAAGGCGGCTTCTGCTGCGAGCTCGTTCTCAGCTTTGATTTTTGCTTTCTCTCTTCTCACGTACCTCTGGACTCATTCTAACGCTTGCCTCTTTATTGCGTCATTCATCAGGGGGTTGGCTCCACTATGTTGTTAGTGCTCCACGGAGGGATAACAAAAGGCTTCAATCTCTAAAGGACTCTCTTGCCAACATTTCTTCTACTTCTTCCTTTTCAACGTCTCTGAATTTTGCTTTCATACCACTACACAGAGGAAGGTATTCGGTTCTGAAGGTGTCAAAATGCATACGTCTAAGCATTGTGGTGGTGCCATTATCATAATAATGCTAGCTTCTGATGGTTTCAACAATGTATGTTGTGATAAACACTCTGTCTACCAACTTCCACTGGGTTGCTAATTGAACAAACAGAAGATTATCAGTGCACCAAGCATCCCACGTATCTTGCTGTTGAGCATCCACGAACAAATTCCAACTCTTTTCCTTCTTGTCTTTGTGAACCTCCACAGACCAAGACTCCTGAAGCTTCTTCATAATCTTCCACTTGATGATGTCTAGAAACTTCTCAATGAATGCCAAATCTTCCATGTATGGTCATTCTCTCTATTTCTACTCTTCAGTTTGTTCCCAAACAGTTTGCCACCAAGATGCAAGTTTCTGCTGCTTCAACAGGAAGAGGAAACTGTCCACTACATAGAGCATGCATCATGATGGTGATGTGTTTTCGCCATTGTGGGATGAACTTCTTGTCGAAAGTGGCTTTGATTATGAGAAATTCCAACTCTTCAGTGGAAGAATGAACTTTACAAACATCCATTGAATTCTTCTCTTCTTGGCAATGCCATTTCCTTCATTTTCAGCCTCTTCTGGTGCTTGTTGATGGAAAGATTCCCCGGCTGCGCACAAAAAACATGGAGCCCCAAGAGGAACACCAAGGAAAAGGGAATTCTCTTACAAGAAAATCTATATTGTAACATCAACAAGCTTTTTTATTAGGTGTTATATGATCACAATGAAGAAAAGAACACCAGGCACAACAAATTTTCATGCAGTATCATGTAGATCTTGCACGGATTTGATAGAATCAACCATATTCTTCAATATCTTTACAAAATTCATCAATATAACAAAGAAAGCAAAGGAATACACCATCTTTGAATGGAAAAATATCACATAGTATTCATCTTCAATATCTTCATAGTCTTCTCTCTCAATCTCTCATATACAATCACTCTATTTTAATAGAATTGGCTATCTCTGACTCTCTCTCTATCTCTCTATCAATAATACATCATATCCTCACTACAATCTCTCATAATCACTCTCAATAATCCTTCTTAGGTTGTGGATACCACTCCCAAGAGGTATGTCTGATATGAAGAGTCATCGAGCCACTACAGTGTCCTTTCATAGCTCAATACTGTCACTTCACCTTAGTCTTTACTTGAGTCTTCAGCAGCTACTTCTTTCACTTATTTCATCTCTTTTGCACTTGTATTCACCTCTTTCCAAGGCTAGAAAACTTTCCCAAGCTACACTCTCATCCAATAGAATACATACAGAAGCATACAGAACAGTCACAATACAGTACCAGAACAGCTACAGTACAGAACATAACAGAGACGGAAGCTCTACAGAAGACCTACAGAAGGTTACAGAAGGTCATCAAAACCTCATAACTCATACTCAAACCATTTCAAACTTCTCACAAACCATTCAATAAGCTTTCACAAGATCTCAATCTTTATCAATCATCAATCCATCCCTCCTTAGAAGACAATCAGAACAAAACATAACATAGCAGAAGCTATACAGAAGGTATACATAACCAATCAGAACATCACAGAACCTCACATCTCTACTAATAAACATCATGAACTTCCAAAACACAATCAATATCATCCAAAAAACTCTCAAACCACTTCCAAACCAATCAATCATCTCATAAAATCAACCATTCAGCTCTCAAAAACAACAAAAATCAGCCAAAAAATAGGTCATTTCAACACTCAACCGAAAAATATTCTTTTTTATTTTTGTATAGAATTTATTTTTTATAAATAACATATCTAAAATAATTTAAAAGTCACTATCATCACATTCTCGTGGCTTTTATCAAATCTAAAAATCTAGGTGTCCATAAAGGTGACAATGCCTAGTAAAGATCCTAGCTTCTCTTCATAAAAGTGAAAGTGACTACTCAATTTAATTATTTTTAAGTTCTGATTACCTCTCTCCATTCTCACTGTCTTATTTCCTTCTCCTCCTTACTAATTTCTTCCTCATTCTTCTCCTTCTTTGAATTCACACAAGTTTTTCCATACAAATCCTCATATTATATCCTTGGCTATAATCCAATTATATTCTTAGTGCTAGTAAAAGACCAATTTAGCATCTTTAGATTGAGCTAGAGAATGAGTATGAACCAATTAGGAAAAGGGAAAAATCCAATACTATTTCAAAGTCCATAGAAAATGTGCTTAGATTTGAACGAAAGAAGACTCTTGATATTTGTTTGGATGCAAGGTTTTGCCCCAAAGATTACTTTAAAAATAGCATACCTCCTTTCTTCAATAATTCCTCATCAATGTTGTTTATTATTGATGGTTATAATGGATTTTTAGGCCATACACTTAACCTTGTTGCATTGAAGGATGTTATTAGATTGAAGAATCGCTTACTAACAAAGTAAAGAGACGAGTTGTTGCAGAAACTATAAGATTATCAACACAAGATCCATTAATTAGAGAAATGTATCAAAGAATGCTAGGGAAAGAAAACTATTTTAGGCATTCAAAACTAACAAAGATATTTGAAAAATAATAAGAATCTCAAATGAGAAGGAGATGGCTGCACTAAAAGAGTCCAAGTAGCAAGATACACTTTTCTACTTGAGAAATGTTGAGTATGAAGTTGTTTATAATTTTATGTTGTTTTCGATATTGATGTTGTCTAGATCTCTTCTTCAACCAAATGCAAGTAAGAGAGATGCTTCAAAGGCATCTAAATTTTATCATCACCTTCTATCAATAGTCCCAAAGGATATTCTTGAGAGGAAGAAATTTAAAATAGCAAAGAGACAGTGCTTGGATTCTTTCATTAAGCTTCGCATTGATATTAGTCAAGACATATATACACAAATTTTGTAGCTAATGCAATCAAATTTGAAAAATGTCTTGTACATAAATTTTTACTTCCAAGGCCATGTGTCATAAAGACTATGAGA